>NW_024427674.1:0-89604 GCF_017562075.2 Anopheles merus | reverse complement strand
AAGTCTTAGATTTCTTTGTCCAAGGAAGCTTAAATAATTACCTTTCAAATGAGGTACATGTTAATAAATTATATATTGATCACAGTTCGAACATACCGAACGATCCGTCTTTCCGTAGTACTTTAATTAAAGTTGAAAGAGTACGATGGTGTAAAATGTTATTCTAAAAGATATTCAGTAATTTGTATACGAAAAGTTTCTTCACATCTTTCAAAATCAGTCAAAAACTTTCGCGAGCCGGATTGAATGCTGCGGCGGGCCGCATTTGGCCCCCGGGCCGGACTTTGCCGACCACTGCTCTACAGGTTTTCTTATTGATATGTCGCAGGGAATATATCTTGAGAAAACACAACTGCTTTATTCCTTAGTTCAGAATGGAATCGTCTTTATTCACTCAATGTGTACTCTGATCGAGTCTTGCAATGTTACTGCGTTATGCGTGTTACTATGCAACACTTATGATATCCCAGTTGAAGATATTTTATTCGTTAAATGCTGTTAACATTTCTTCAATATCATGTTGCCATTCAATGTTATTCTGAATACATATGTTGTGCAATGCACAACATATGTTAAGAATATGTTGTGCAATGCACAACATATTTTTAGGAATATCTCCACTTTTTTTTATATATAGTTAAGCCTATTGCTAGCATCAAATAAACATCTAAAGCGTGTTTTCAATATTCTATTGTACATTCGACAAAGGAACATTGTATGTCTAATGTCTAATGACCGACATACCTTTGGTGTGTCTAATGTTAAAATTAGACTCAACGGATCCTTCTTCAGCATCACGATATGGCGTTACGAACCAAGCTTCAGCTGGATATCCTGCATCACCTACAAAAAAGTTGTTAATAAAGCATTAATGAACCCATTGTGTAAACCTTAATTCAATTAAATGTTACCTTATAATTGCCACCAGTGGCATGCATATTTTCAAAATGATCACGTAAAGGACTGGAATTCCATACGTACCAATCATGAGAAGATCCACAAATCTCGGATCAACTGCTCTAATGCGGCATTTATGATCACATACACTGGTGGACATAAAATAGGAACTTTTTTCTATGACCGAAAGACAAAGTTATTGTCAGAAATATTTGGTAGCCCTGAAAATGACTGTTTAAGTGATTGTTGGGAGGTGGTGTTGCGGTGTTCCACAGAGCGAAAACACATTCTAACGGTTAATGTGTTGACCGTTATTCGCTATCACTTCCTGACAGCGTTTGGCCATATCGCCGATGAGGTTACGGCATTCGCTTCTGGGTATGCGTTCCCACATATCCTCGCAGCGTGTCCATAGATCATCGGCTGAACGTGCAGGCTGGTTCTTAAGCTGACGCTTGAGAGTTGACCACAGATTTTCAATCGGGTTGAGGTCAGGACTCAACGCAGGCCACGGTAGAACTTGCACATCCTGGTTTGCCAAATAACATTTAACTGTTCGCGATGTGTGCTTAGTGCCGTTATCATGCTGAAAGATGTAATGCTCTTCGTCTCCGAATTTTTGTCGGGCGTATGGCAACATCTTACGACTAAGTATTTTTCTATACCCTTCTGAGTTCAGTGTCCCGTTGATACGGAACAAAGGACCCGTGCCGTGCCAGGAGAAGCAACCCCACACTATTACGTGGCCGCCTCCGGGACTAAGGGTTTTTATCGTATTTTCCGGATGATACGCCTGATTAGGAAGGCGCCAGACGTATTTAATGCCGTCCGAACCATCCAGATTGATTCTGGACTCATCCGAAAAAAATGATTTTGATCCACCAAAAGATGGATGCAGCTAAATGTTCTTCGGCAAACCGAATGCGCGCTTCTACGTGGTGCGGCAGCAGCTTACGAACCTTCCGCGGTCTCCGGGCACAGAACCCAGCGGCGTGTAAACGGCGGGACACCGTTTTCGCCGAAACTTGCAATCCAAGCTCCTGCTTGATGCGAGCGCAAGTTTTGAAAGGATCCGCCTTGATTATCTCAACAATCTACGCGTCAACGTCGGCCGTTGTTTTTCGCGGACGACCTGTCGATTTACCCTTAGCCTCGCTACGAATGGCGTTGTCCACAAAAGTCCGGGAACGGCCGAACGCCTTGCAGATTGTCTTGATTGGCACGTTCTCACGATATAGCCCCTGAATGTGTTTTCGCTCCTCTGGTGTGCAGTGCTTTCCGCGACCCATGATGATTTTGTGGAATTTTTAAATAGCATCCTTTTACCTTGACCGCTGATGGAAGAATGAAGCGCAACACGGTTTGGCTCTCCTTTTATACTGCCGAAAAACGCTGCCGGCACTCAAATCTCAGATAAGTAGCGCACCAAAATGAGAGTATAAAAGGCAAAAATCGGCGATTGCAGATTGAGTACGCCTCGAACTGATTTAAGATTTAAATGTAAGATTTGAATGTATACACGTTCAGCAAAGTTAATACACATTAATGTATTCCAAGCATACTTACAATCATAGCGTTGATACTATAGTACTTTTTGCGGCTTTAGTCTATAGCGTGGCTTCATGATGCGTATGTGTGTTCCATCGACACACATTACGACATCTCTTATTCCAGTTTTTTGAAAAAAAATACTGCTTTGCTTCTATTTTTTTCGTCTGTTGTCATCTCCAAACGAATCCAGTCATATAATAAAGTTAGAAGCGGTGGTATAACATCACGTAGAGTGTCCGAAAAGGTCTGCTGCGCTATTGCCACCAAAAAATCTTGACCAGTTCCATGCTGAGAGCGGCCCTCTGCGGAAAAAATAAGACATCAACGCCGTTACTTTTTTGTGTGTTCAACTTGTTTCGAATTTTGTCTAAAATGCTTGAAAATATTGCTTTAGTGATCCGGAAGCTTTAATAAACCTAAAATGTAAAAAAATTGGTAAGAAAATTTAACTAAGGATTGTATTGTATTGTATTTACTTACGCTTGATCAGGTAGTTTCAAATGATCTGTTTTTTCTCAATTTCCTACGAGTATTCCTCAACAACAGTTGTTCTTCTTCGTCATCATCATCATAAAATTGCATGTAATTCAATTTAAATTTGTTTTAAGTGGTAAAATTACAACAAGAAACACACAAATCAAACTGTTACAACAACAAAAACAAGAATAACATAACAATCCAAATGACAGTGACAGAGCTTAATACCAGATTATAAACGCATGAAAAGTGCTGTCATACGATCATTTTGAATTGAGCGACGACTGAATCGAACGAGTTCACCGGTATGGCTGAATAATACCAGCCAAAGAATCCGTTCGTAGCGGGAACGTACGACGCTCACAAGAAATTCTAGGGATGGCAACACATTTATTGTGCCCGGTCCTACAACGCTGTGGTAAATGTTGTGGATGATAGGCGACCCCTGTTCTCACCGCGACAGTCGTCCTGTCGATGGTGAAGACGCAGGGAGGATGCCAGTGTGCGCACGCATACTCCGGCGTATCCATTAGGACCGCACGATCAGAGTGTGTGGAACAGCCGATAGAGCAGGAGCTCTCGGCAGGACACGCGGCCCGTTTACTGTGATTATATATTGTTCTATCTGTAAACATAAAACGTTCTGTTTGTGCCGTGTAATATTGTGTAATACTTCAATATTGTGTAATACCAGTGGCGGATTAAGGGTATCGGGGGCTATCCTTAACCGGGCAATTATCCCAATAAAGGTCTGCAGTGACGGAATCGCAACCCCGTATGCAAGTGGAGTAAGTAAACGCTACACTGTTCTTAGGGAAGAACGGAACTGACTTTATTCATTTATTTCGGCGTAGCCATTCTACGCCGCTATCTTACTCTAGCGATGCCTAATCCTAATTTTCATAATCCTAGTTTCCTTATACCCTATGTCCTTATGATGAATACCCCCACCCTTATTTTAATGTGACTTCTATGCCCACGCACTTTACGTGCGCATCCTAATTACAAACACTACTTAAACTACTAATCGCACTAGCTGTCCTAATCTGTAAAGTGGGCGTGGCCTTCCTATCTAATCCTATGCTATAGTTCATCCTACTTCCGAATTCAATTGAGATAGGTATTCCTTCACCCATCTAAACCAATAATTTTGAGCCGCTAGTCTGGATTTTTTCCAAATAGACCTCGATGCCTCGGCTTCAACAATGTCTAAAAGAGAAGGTGCGGCCTCTCCGGAATAACCAATTAGGAAGTGGCTTGGTGTTAGAGGTTCATCATCCTCGTGTTCAATAGGGATGTGCGTTAGCGGTCTGTTGTTAATGATAAATTCTATCTCTATCAAGATCTCAACGCTACTTGGGGCAACGAATCTTTTGTTAACGGGAGAAGGCTTTTTACCTCTTGCACCATTCTTTGCCAAGCCCCTCCAAAATGTGGTGCTGCCGGTGGATTAAAATGCCAACAAATTCCTTTCGTAGCACACCTTTGCTGAATTTGTGCCATTTCTCTACAAGCACCAACAAAATTAGTACCATTGTCGCAATATATATGGGCAATTTTTCCCCTTCGATGCTGCATATTTTTTAGATTCATAATAAATGTGTTAGAACTTAGAGCGTTGGCAAGCTCTAAATGTACAGTTCGGCTTGTTAGGCATGTAAACAATTCTCCCCATCTTTTTTCAGATCGTCGACCAATCGTAACAGTAAGTGGCCCAAAATAATCCACTCCTGTATGCGTGAATGGTTTAAAATATGCGGCTGTTCGACAAGGTGGTAACGCTGCCATTTGAGGCGCTTGTGGTTTGGCCTTATCATTTTTGCATTTTTGGCAGATAGCTGATACCCTTTACAATACGGCTCTAAGATCGACTACCCAGAATCTCTGGCGTATGGCGGCAATTGCTGTTTCGGTTTTTTATGTTGATATTTTTCATGGTAAAATCTTACGATGAGCATGGTTATATAGTGAGATTTAGGTAATAAAATTGGATATTTTGTATCTGAACTTAAATTTTCGACTTTATCTAGCCTTCCATTTGCTCTCATAATATTGTTTTCATCTATAATAGGGCAGAGATTTTTTATGTTGCTATTTTTCGATATTGGCAATTTCATGTTAAGGGCTGTTACCTCCTCTTCAAATCCTTCCCATTGTGCTTTCCTAATCAATAGATTTTCAGCCATGTCTAAAATGGGCTTATCTATTATGTTTGGACTTTCTTTATTTTTTATTTAAGTCGTTTTAAAAATGTTAGCCCTATTGCCAATGCTTTCATCAATCTTTTCCAGCTGGAGCACCAATTGACATTTATGACTTCCCAGTCTATTTTTTCCGTTGTGCTAATTGCGTTAAGGTAAATAGATTGCATTTCTTCTACCGTTTCTGACTCGAGATCGAGTTTTGGAATTTCCTGATCTTGCAAAAACTTCGGTCCTGTTAGCCAAATGGATTGCCGCGATGATAGTTTGGTGGCTTCATCGGCCGGATTATCTTTTGAACAAACCCAGTTCCATTGTGCGGCTGAAGTTTTACTTAATATTTCTCCTACTCTTGCGGCTACGAATTGTGTGTACCTTTTTGGTTCTGCAGCAGCTATCCATACCATTACCGTTTTAGAATTGGTCCAGTAGAACTTGTCGTTAATGTGTACCCTGAGCTCTTTTAAAATTGTATCGGCAAATCTTACTCCGAGAACTGCACCTTGCAGCTCCAAACAGGGAATTGATAAAGGCTTTATCGGCGCAACGCGAGATTTCGCTGCTATAGGAGAGACTTCAATGCCATTTGAACTAATTGTTATCATATACACGATGGCTGCAAAAGCTTTGTCGGACGCATCAACAAAAACGTGAATTTCCCTCCGAGTTATGCTGTGATTTGTTTTGGAATAACATCTTTTAATATTGATTTTTTCGACTATTTTCATGCTCTTAACCCAAGCGTTCCATTGATTAATTATAACAATCGGAAGCTTGTCATCCCAATTATGCTCTAATCTCCACATTTCCTGCATTATTAATTTGGCTTCTATAAGGTGGTTTGTTAATAATCCTAATGGATCGTACATTTTCATTATTACTGACAAAACTTCCCGCTTTGTTGTAAGTTCGTTGGTCATATTAAGAAATTTAAGTATATATTTAAAACAATCACCTTCTGTATCCCACAATTGGCCTAATATTTTTGGGTAAGTTTGATCTTTTTCAGTGATTTTTAATAAACTGCTTTCACTGAAACGGTCTGCTGCCAAGTTATTTAATAAGATTTTTGAATTTGATGTAAAATTTCTAATATAAAAGTTTGCTTCGTCGTGAATGGTAATTACTTCGCTTACTCTTTCTAAACCTGCTTCTTATGTATCAAAACTATCAAGGTAATCATCGACGTAGTGATTTTGAATAATTGCTGTGACAGCTTCGGGGTGAATATTTATGTATTGCTTAGCATTTTCATTGTTTACATATTAAGCGCACGCTGGTGAGCAGGTAGCTCCAAATATCATTACCTTCATTTTTAATGTTTTTGGAATACTAGTAGGAGTTTCTGTATACAAGAAAAGCTGTGCGGATTGATCTTGCTATCTTATTTTAACCTGGTGGAACATTTTTTTATGTCCCCTGAAACCCCTACGCTTCCTTCGCGAAAACGAACAAGAATCCCGAAAAGAGATGCAACTGCATCGGGACCAGTTAATAACTGTGAATTTAATGAAATTCCTGCGTTTTTTGCGGCAGCATCGAAAACAAGATTTACCTTTTTCATTGTACTTTTCATAAGCGTATTAGCTCTTTCTTATGATTTTGAGATCAATTTATCCGATCCCGGTTTGACCCCAAATTCTTCTGTTGAGAAATAGTCTCTCATAAGTTTATGCAAGGACATTTTTTGCAAGTTGTTTTCTATGACGGTAAAGAGCTCATGTTTTTCAGCCAAGTTTTTTTCTGTGTATTGTGTTTGAATTTCATTGTTTTCACCAAATAGCACCCACCCCAAATTTGTCTCATTAGCTATGGGTTCTCCTGGTTTGCCTGCGCGACTTTGTCGTGCATATATCAAGTGTGCGTGAGGTAGCCCAAGTAATACCGTTGGCCTACCATTTTCAAAACTCGCTAACGTTATATCTTCGAGATGTTTGTATCGTGTTTTAATTTGTTCTGCGTTGACTGATTGAGCTGGTAGACGCATTTCTTGCACTGTTCGTAACCCGTTTAGATCTAGGAATTTTCCTTCGACATTTTTAATTTTAACACTTACAGGGTTTTCCATTCCAATTAACAACTGTCCACAGTCAACTAGCAATCCTTGATTTGAAAAACACGATTGTCTACCACTTACAAACAAGTCAAGCCGTTTTTGGTACACTGTCCATTTCAATTTCACAATTGTCGTCTTCGAAAACACACGTCAGATGCGGCACGGGTTGTTTAGGTTTTGGCTGGAACGTGTATCACTTGTGTATAAGAATTGAACAACGCTGTAAACAGGTCTTGATTGAATATGGGAATATGGAACAGTTAAGCAATATGGACATGCTAAGCAGTTTTATTATTTGGTTTACGTTATTCTTAGAGCGTTACAGTTTTTAAGTTATTTTGGGATGTTGTAATTTTTTTTCATTTGCTACCAGTAAAAGCACGGATTAATGTAAAAAATTTTGCATTGTATTAAAAATTAAAATATAGATAAAACTGTCTAACATGTCCATGTTGCTCAGCTTTCCCAACTTCAAGTGATACACATTCCAGCCAAAACCTAAACAACCCGTGCCGCATCTGACGTGTGTTTTCCAAGACGACAATTG
Source organism: Anopheles merus (assembly GCF_017562075.2). NCBI lineage: Eukaryota > Metazoa > Arthropoda > Insecta > Diptera > Culicidae > Anopheles > Anopheles merus. The sequence goes on along the minus strand of NW_024427674.1, from coordinate 81,875 downwards.
TGAAATTGAAATGGACAGTGTACCAAAACTGCTTGACTTGTTTGTAAGTGGTAGACAATCGTGTTTTTCAAATCGAGGATTGCGAGTTGACTGTGGACAGTTGTTAATTGGAATGGAAAACCCTGTATCACTTCACTTTCGGGCTCCTCTTGACGTACCCCGTTTGTCCACGACAATGATAAAGGTAGCTTAGGACCCGTGGCCTTTAGCGCTTCCTTCGTTTGCTTGAGAATCAAGCTAGCCGATGAACCCGTATCGATGAATACGAATGTATTCAATTGTTTCGCGTTATGTTTTAGTGTAATGGGCAATATTTGAAATAGGCATTGTTTGTGATTATGGACATTTAATCTTTCAACGGTTTGCGTATTTGGTCGAAAATTATGAAGCAGAGTTTGATGTTTTTGTGGCAATTATGTTCTCTGCACTGTGGTGGAAGGTAACAAATACGCGATTCATGATTTGTTTGGCTACAGCAATTTGCACATATCCTACGTTGCTTTATTACATTCCAACGCTCATTTACATGCATGTATTGAAATCTTCGACTATCAATTATTTTATGACCAAGGCCACAAATGAAACATTTTGCTCTTTGCCTTTGGACAGGCTCTTGAATTACATGTTGTTGGGGCTGTGCATATGAGCAAGACGGTTGGTCTGCTTCCTTTGCTCCCTTCGCTTTTAATAAGATCGCAAGGTCGCCTAAAGTTCTAACCCTTTTTTCACTTAAAGTGTATTGATACCATTTTCGCATTAGTTCGACTGGTAGTTTTCCCACTAAGTTTTCTATGAGCATAGTATCTTGCAAATAATATGCTCGACCCAACGTGGTCATAATTCCTATCATATTGTCGATTGCATGCATAAAGGTAAGAAAAGTTTTAGGGATCCATATTTGGGTTATCTATGCTCATGAGGTCTTTAACGAGCGTTTGGTAAATTATATTTGGGTTGCCATATTCATTTTCAAGGCGCTCCATGATAGCTTCTATGTTAGCTTCATCGAAAAGCATTCCGCTGACACTTTCAGCTGCCTCCCCTTTCAAACTTTTATGTAAGGCTCTTAGAATTTCTAAGGCTGAAAAATCTTCCTCGCGTTTAAATTTATCAAACACAGTCCATCCAAATTTATCAATCGCGTCCAGGTTCTGAAGTTGCCATCAAATGCTGGCAAGTCCATTGTCTGGGGCCTAGGAGGACTTGCGGTTCGTTCCTTTAAAACTTGCACCACGCTCCTGATAAACTCCATGAAATCCGGGTTCGGTTCGGCTTTCGGTATATTTGCGATAGGATTTGTTGTGGCATTTTCCTCCTCCTCCTCACCTAAGCTGAAATCTTTCATCTCTTGGGCTTGACGCAATAATTCCGCGTTTTCTTTTTTTAATCGTTCAACTTCTTCCCTTTCGTACGCCCGTTTTTTTCTCTAATTCTTCTTTCTCCCTTTTAACCCGCACTAATTCTTCGTTCTCCCTTTTAAGTTCCGCAACAACATTATATAATTTGGACGGGTCTACATCGGACCTCTTAGTAGACTTAGATCTAGTTAAAACGTTTGTAGTACTCACAACCTTTTTCGCCGTTTTGCTGGTCTGCATCTCGTCGCTCTGCTGTTGCTGTTGTTGTGACTGCTGCAGCTGCATCCTTTGCTGCTGCTGCAGTTGTATATGTTGCTGTTGTTGCGCCTGCTGCTGTTGTTGTGGCTGTTGCTGTGGCAGCTGCGGGGGCTGCGGCTGTTGTTGAGGCATGCTGTCTCGCCTTGCTGTTTCACTGCTTCCCATGTTTTTTTCAATCACTCTCCGTCACTGCTTCGCTGCTGCACTGCTGCACTGCTTCACTGCTTCACTGCTACACTGCGGCTTCAGTTTTTTTTAATCACTCTCCGTCATTTCGCTGCTCACCGGTTCCAGGTTCTGTCCAAATCGTTGGACACACACTGCTCCGTCAAACCTTTCACCAATTTTCCTCCTCTGCTCGCACACCACTAGCACTTTCCGTATCTTCGATACAAAGCTAGGTTTTGGTCCTTTTCTCTGCGACACTTCACTTTTTTTTGCTGACACCTAATACGTTTTCCTTATTCTCTGCATTTTCACACACTTCTACTGCTGCTGCTTCTCCTAGCAGGGTGGCCACTCGAATCAGGATTTTAATTACCCAGTTTTTTCCCGGTTTTTCCGGATTTTTTTGGAGTTTTCCCGGTTCATTATGCTTCGTCTGCCGGTTTTATCGATACTTCAATTCCAAATTTTTATATCATACGTTTTCAAAAATCGTTATCTACAGGATGGTAAGTAAACACGGGCATTGCGGGACAAATGGACACTTGTCATGAAAACTGGATAAAATTTATTAGTGAATTATTCAAAAATATAGTATCTGGAGGTGTGACAACACATTTGAGAACCATTTTTGGCATGATTTCCATCAAATTTGTACAAACTAATTTTCAATCATGCGCTCGTTTGTGGATCTAATTTGGCTACTATGGATCTTAAGCTATTTAAATATGCATTCTTTATATTTTCGGAAGTTTTATATGAGCAAACAACTGATGAAAAAAACTACAAAAAAAACATTACAAATATTGCTTTTTGATGGTTTTGCATCATGACACTAACGTGTAAAGACTTTACCCCGTGGCCAAGATATTTTTCATCTGCTATCAATTGTTGATTTACAGATGTCATCACATAACCTTAAAAAAGGGTAACCGGAAGTCATGGACCAACCAGCCACTGGAGAAAGCATACAAATCTGCGTAGAACGGATTTCCTGTTAAACAGCAGCCATTCATTATTCTGTTACTCGCACGACGCTGATGATGCACCTCACGAATAGATACAGGAGATTTCAGTGGGTTTCTTAATTTTGGGACACTTTCTTGACTATGTTTTACGGGAACTGTACTTTATGTGATAATAAAACAAAGGAGCAATGATCGGACTGCAGATGCGATGCCACCTCAACCATCAGTGCCAGTGTGGGAACCCAGTCACTCGGGCGGAATGAAGGTAGAGGCCCGAAACCAAAATACAAAATGCCAATGTACAGGCGATGTGTGATTGGATAACATTAAAATTGCTAAAGGAACAAAAATTATCAGTTCTGTTCAAAAATTGGGATCGCTCACTAAATCTACCGATAAATTCGACACGACCGCAACTTCACGAGAAATGAATAACAAAAGACGAGTGCAAAGTAGAACGAATAGGCACACCATCCCCGAAATGTGCAAGAACCGATATCGGTGAACGTAAGTATTGCACCAGTGCGAATGAGAAGTATAGTACAAATATTGCGTACCATATGTGAGAAACGGAAAATGTTGTCCTTACACATTGGTGTGATGTTGCTGGCCTGTGGTAAGTTGGGAACAATATACAAAACATCCCAATAATTGAAAATACACTTAGTACGATGGTAAACAGTGATAGCAAAAGTTTATGATAATTTCCCGGTTTTTTTGGAGAATTTCCCGGTTTTTCCCGGTTTTTCCAGTAAAAATAAAATTCCCGGCTAATTCCCGGTTTTCCCGGTTTTCCCGGTTGAGTGGCCACCCTATCCTAGCGTCCTAGCTGCACTTTCACACACTTCTGCTGCTGCTGCTCCTCCTAGCGTCCTAGCTCAGTCCGAGCTTTTAAGCCAAGGATTTCGCCCCCTCCGGCCACCTCCGTCGTTGCTCAGTCCGAGCTTTCAGGCGAGGGATTTCTATTTTTTCTATTCACTGCACTTTCACACACTTCTTCTGCTGCTGCTTCTCCTAGCGTCTTAGAGCTTTTAAGCGAGGGATTTCGCCCCCTCCGTCGCCCTGCTGCTGCTGCTTCTGCTAACGTCCTAGCTCGGTCCGAGCTTTTAAGCGAGGGATTTCGCCCCTTCCGGCCACCTTCGTCGTTGCTCAGTCCGAGCTTTTTAGCGAGAGATTTCGCCCCCTCCGACCACCTTCGTCGTTGCTCAGTCCGAGCTTTCAAGCGAGGGATTTCGCCCCTCCCGACCTTTGGCCCTGGCTTGAGCTTTCGTGGGGACAGTCCGTCCGTCCTGGCCTGCCCTGGCTTGGGCTTTCGAGGGACAGTCCGTCCGTCCTGGCCTGCCCTGGCTTGGGCTTTCGAGGGGACAATACGTCCGTCCTGGCCTGCCCTGGCTTGGGCTTTCGAGGGGACAGTCCGTCCGTCCTGGCCTGCCCTGGCTTGGGGTTTCGAGGGAACAGTCCGTCCGTCCTGGCCTGCCCTGGCTTGGGCTCTCGAGGGGACAGTCCGTCCGTCCTGGCCTGCCCTGGATTGGGCTTTCGTGGGGACAGTCCGTCCGTCCTGGCCTGCCCTGGCTTGGGCTTTCGAGGGGACAATACGTCCGTCCTGGCCTGCCCTGGCTTGGGCTTTCGAGGGGACAGTCCGTCCGTCCTGGCCTGCCCTGGCTTGGGGTTTCGAGGGAACAGTCCGTCCGTCCTGGCCTGCCCTGGCTTGGGCTCTCGAGGGGACAGTCCGTCCGTCCTGGCCTGCCCTGGATTGGGCTTTCGTGGGGACAGTCCGTCCGTCCTGGCCTGCCCTGGCTTGGGCTTTCGAGGGAATCGTCATTCCTGGCCTGCCCTGGCTTGGGCTTTCGAATACCGTCCTTCCTGGATCCTCTACTTTGAGTTCCTGTGTAGGCTAACTTCCTCTCTGGAGCCACCATATCCTTAACCGGGCAATTATCCCAATAAAGGTCTGCAGTGACGGAATCGCAACTCCGTATGCAAGCGGAGTAAGTAAACGCTACACTGTTCTTAGTTCTTAGTTCTTAGTCCTTCCTATCTAATCCTATGATATTGTTCATCCTACTTCCGAATTCATCCTAGTTCTAGTCTTAATCCTAATTAGTTCATTCCTATTTTTAGAATCCACCTAGTTCATTTCTGTCGGCGACAGGGGCCCTTGGCGGAAAGACGAGTTTAGGCCCCCTGTAAATGGTAAATGTTGTTGGGAGGGGGGGGGGGGGGGGTTTGGTAGGTAGCGGCACTAAACTTGCTGTTGGGAGATTGAACAGTAAACTTGAAATGCCGTCGGGGGCCCCTTCGATCATCAGTCACAGGCTCTAAATTTTTAGTGACGGGAGGGGGGGGGGGGTCCAAATGATTCGCCAGCATCGGGGCCCCAACGGCCATCCTTCGGGGGCCCTTGTCACTTGTACTCTGTCCATACGGCATAATATAGAATGGCGATCTAAGGGGCCCCTAAATCGGCGGGGCCCCAGGCGACCGCCTTGTCCGCCTACCGTTAGATCCGCCACTGTGTAATACTTCATTCTATCGGACACAACAGTGGCGACAAGGATGAGATCCTCCTCGCGTAGGGGGGGATCCCAGCAAGAAGAACCCACGGCCGTCATCGCGATTGGAAGCTGTATTCTGCTGCATCTTGCAAGGGAGACGCCATCGCGATCGCAAGTGCAAAAACAACAGTCCGGCGCGATCACTTTCCGCAGCTACTGCAGCCCCGTGTAAGCGACGCCAAAGTCGCCCGCTGCAGCCTCCACTCCGGCGCGATCACAATCCGCCGCTGCTGCAGCTTCCACTCCGGCGCGACCACATTCGGCCGCTACTGCAACCCCGTGTAAGCAACGTCAAAGTCGCCCGTTGCAGCCTCCATTCAGGCGCGATTACATTCCGCCACTGCTGCAGCCCCACATCAGCGACCCCAAGGTCGCCTGCTGCAGTTTCCTATCCGGCAGAATCGTATTCTGCCGGTGCTTCAGAACCGGGTACAGGGACATCACGGTCGCCGACTGCAGCTCCCCCTCGGCACGGACGCTATTAGTTTGCCGCTGCAGTTCTTATATCAGGGACGTCTGCAATCTGCATTCTGCCAACGCTGCAGCTTACATTTGGACAGCTACGTTTCGCCATCGCAGCAGATCCCATCAAGCGATTCATACGTCGCCTAGTGTACCAGTTTCGGCAGGCCATGTTATGCGCCACCAACTTCCACCGCACCGTATCATCGATGGAAGCCGATGGGATCATCAAGCACCGTTGCCACCCACACATCTCTGGACACCCCGCAATGCACGTAAATTTGACCGGAGGGTGTCGCCACGCCGATATTCCCCAATGGAATACCCCGCGTTGGTAGGACCCCTCTGAATAAATTAAAACGGGGAGGTGAAGACCCAAGGAGGATGTCAGTGTGCGCACGCACACTCCGGCGCATCCATAAGCACCGCACGATCAGAGTGTGTGGAACAGCCGATAGAGCAAGAGCTCTCGGCAGGGCACGCAGCCCGTTTACTGTGATTGTATATTGTTTTATCTGTAAATATAAAAGGTTCTGTTTGTGCCGTGTAATATTGTGTAATACTTCATTCTATCGGACACAACAGTAAATAACTGTTGCAACCATCTTGTACGTTGGGAAAATGTGTGTCGGGACGTACGCCGCCGCTACGAACGGATTCATTAATACCAGCCAATAATACCAGCCATTAGTAAACGTGAACCGATTGAACAACGAACAACGAACAGTGTACGATGTATTTACCACTGCCCACTGCTGACAGCTACGGTTTGACATAACAATCCCGCTGAGAGAGGACATACACTGGATAGCTATTGTTCCTCGATGGACCTGGTGGCACCGGGAAGTCGTTTCTGCTCGAAACTATCTTGTGTACACGCGACGCCAATCCAAAATTGCAAACGCAGTGGCTTCGAGTGAAATTGCTGCTCTGTTACTGACCGGGGGACATACGCTACACTCTACGTTCAAGCTATCGCTGAATCTGGACGCTAACAGGTCATGTAACATTCGTGTACAGGCATCACAGGCTGAATTGATGCAACAGGTATCATTGATCCTATGAGACATTAATGAGTATCCGCTATGCGCTAGAAGCTCGTGTCCTCGATCGCACCCTGCAGAACTGATCCGGACTGATCCGAACTGATCCGGACTGATCCGGACTGATCCGGATTGATCCGAATCGATCCGGACTGATCCGGAGTCAAATCCGGTTATGATCCGGAGTCGGAGTTGACCCATGACTCCGCTCCGGATTACCCATCACTACTATACAGTATGAACTCTGGTTGATATTCGATTCCCTGCCTACTGTTGAGTATGTGTAATGCTGCTGGCGGATGTGTTGCTCCGTCGCAGCGCCCAACGCCGGTGCTTTACACCGAGTTGGGTATATTTTTCCTTCGTCGACCGGATAGTGCCTCCGACTATTAAGAAACGAGCGATTCTGAGGTTTGTGTTCGAATGCGCTTACTTTATTTAGGTTCTCATCTCTTATATGCTATTTAGTTGCTGGCCCTACAGGCAAAGAGAGCGAAATTTACAGGCGAGGGCCCCTACAGGCAAAGAGAGAGAAATTTACAGGCGAGGGGCATGTAGAAACAGGGGGAAGGGGTTCGGTCGATTTTGTATTGGCCGCCATAGTCGAGCGGAAGCGATTTTTTTCCGAATTGAGAGTAAGCGCGCGCAGCGCTCTCTCGCTTGCCTTCAAATTACACGGGGCGCTCTCGCGATACAAAACAGCTGATCAGCTGATACCCCCTCCCTCCCGTTTTTTCCTCTCCCGCTGCGCTGGATGCGCGGATCAGATGTTCCTGCTCTCTCGCGTTTCTTTCGGTTTGCGCTGCGCTGAACACCCCCTCCCGCGCGTTCTTTTCGGTTTGCGCTGCGCTGTTGCCGCACTTTGCGCGTAGCGCTGGACACCCCCTCCCCCTAGTTTCTTTCGTTGCGCGTTGTGCGCTGTGCGCTTTCGTTCACTTTGATTTGCAGCGCAATAAAATCGCATGCATCGAAATAAAACTTAAACACATCAAGCTCGGTTGATATTTTAACACTTTATTGAAACTTAAGGCACAGTTCCAGACATCGCTAACCACAATCTTGCCACAAAACCACACATATTTTTTATTATAAATAAAAAAAAATCGTCACTTCAAGCACCCGCCTTACTGCCTGTATGTTGTGTATGTTGAATACTGTAAAAAAAGCATTGAAATAAAGCAGCATAATTTACATATTCATGTTGAATTATGAAAGATTAACGCTGCTTTATTTCAATGCGCACAACACTTCAACACTTGAAAATACGACCGAGGCCGTAATAATGTGAATTGAAATAAATAAAATATTATTATTTTTTGATGTTGAGCATTTTATTATTTGGCCCACGTACCCTCAAAGAAACAATTTGACTATGTGGTTCGTCTTGTATGTTTCCATTCGTCCACGATAATTTAAGAGGCATATTGGGCCCTGTTAGTTGCAGCTGTTTTCTTACGTCATCAACAATAAGACTTGTTGCTGACGCTGGATCTAACAAGGCAAATGTTTTTATTTCCGCACATTCGTGATATAATGTGATCGGTATGATTTGATAGTAAAGCTTTCTGTCCTCTTTGTGGAAGTTTAATCTTTGTGGAGGAGTGTATGAAGGGGATTGTTCCTCTTTCCTATGGAGCAACGTATGGTGTTTTTGTGAGCAACGTTCCACTCTGCATTGAGCGGGAAGGCGGCAGCTAACTGCCTTATGATTTTTGTATTTGCAGCAATTAGTACAAATGCCCTTTTGGGTTAACAGTTTCCATCTCTGCCATACTGGCTTATCTATGAGCTCTTGGCATAGAGTTGTTTCATGAGCCCTTCCACATACCAGACAATGATTGTCTTTGGAATACATCTTGGGCTGTAAGTGGGTATTTAGTCGGTGCCTTCGAAATTTCTGACCATTTTCATTTGCTACCAACACTGCCGCTAGTTCCTCGGTTGGTTTTATCCATAGTGCCAGATCACTTAATGTGTGAATCTCTTGATCATTTAATGTTTTTGCAATCCATTTGTTTCTAAGATCTGTTGATAGCCGTGCTATGAGGTCGCTTAGGAGCCTTTGATCATTTAAATATTGTGTTCTCCCCAGTAAATTCATATTATCTACCATATTGTTCAACGCGTTGGAAAACTCTATTATTGATGTTGGATTTTCTATTGAAATGTGCCTGCAAGCTGTGAGATCGTAAAGTAAAGACTTGTAGACGCTTTCGGGGTTACCATAAAGTTTTTCTAATCGGTCGATAATTTTCTCAAGATTATCAGGAATTAACATGAGACCACTGACTGATTTTAATGCATTCCCTTTTAAGTATCGCTGTAGTCTATTCAGATTCTCCAGCTTGGAAAAATTTCCTTTCTTAGTTGTTTCATCAAAGGCCGTTTTAAATCGAGGCCATAGTTTATAACTACCATCAAATTCAGGAAGTTCCATAAGCGTACTTTTGCCAGCAGAAGAACTAGCAGTTAGTGCGCTTACAAGTCTGTTAATATTTTCGGTAAGCGAAATGTTTTCCTCGCTTTTTTCGGGATTCAGAGCCTTCTCGCTTAGCAATTGTTTTGTTTCCTGCTTTTTTGGTTCTATTATGATTTGATATTCAAGAGTCTTCTGCAATCTTTCTATTTCTTCTTCTTGTTGCTTCTGTGATTCTCTGTTTCGTTTTTCATTATCTATCTTTCCCTGCAATAATTTCTCTGTTTGAATTAATGATTCACGCATTTCTTTCCCATCGTTAGCGGCTTCGTTTAATTCCTCTTGTAACCGCTCCAAGTCCTTTTTATTGTTATTAACTTCTTCAGATTTATTACATTTTGAACATACGAAATTCTTTGGGGTACTCTTTACCCCCAAACAACTCAGGTGAAACCACCTGTGGCATTCCGTGCAACTAACCTGTTTCCCCCACTCATCTTTGTTAGTATAAAGTTTACAATGACCGTTTGGATTAGTAATAAATTCCATTGTTACTCACTCAGCGTTTGAGATGCTTTCGTATCCCGTATCACGGATGCCCGCTTGCTGATGATGCTAGTCGATCTGGTGGGTTCTTCTCTGGTCCGGTTACCGCTGTATAGTCGTCTCTAGCAGGATGCTTTCTTCAGTCACGTTATTGCCGGCCCCGCTCTGCTGCTTGGAACGTCTGCGATCGCTGTCTGCTGCCTGAAGTCGCTGGTGCACTGACCGTTATCCGCACGCTGTTTGTTTTGTTTGCCCGCCCTGACGATGAGTTGCTGCTTGCTGCTTGGAGACGCCGGTTAACTTGCCGCTAGTCGCTCGCTGTTCGTTTTGTTTTTCGGACCTGACGATGACTCAATGCTTGCTATCCGTTCCAAACCGAGTAAGCCTACTCGTTGTTGTTTAATTCGATGTTTTTAATCAGCTATTTTCATTGAAACTTAAGCTGTTTGTTGTTACTCGTTGTTTTTATATCGTTGTCGCCGACCTTGATGTGTAACCGAATGGTAACTACGTTGGCGTAGCCTTTTGCTGATTTGGCTTTTTGACGTTTTGCCGTTGGTTTGTTTATATTGTTGTCGTTACCCTCCGTGCTCTTGTGTTCGCTAACGGTTCTCGGGTTTTGTTTATGACTAGTTAAAATGGCCCGGTTACAGGGCTACGCAACGTTTATTGGGGGGTATATAAGAACTTTACATCATTCAATAATTTCGTTTTTGAATCCTTTGTAAACAAATTTTGTTCTATGCTTATATTATTTTCTTCTATTTAATATAATACAAATTAAATTATGGGTGGTTTACCTGTTGAAATAAATAATGTTTTTATCAAAATTCACACTGTTTGCGATAAATTTGCTTTACCTTTTGGATCATATGTTCCAGGTAATATCAAGTCCCGTGGTATCTTGGCATACGCCTTATCGAAACCCGGGAATATCATATGCCGTACGGAGATACGGAGCAGAAATTATGCGAACTCTTTCGGCTCTTTCGCATCTTGAACAGTCTGGGCTGTCTGAATACGCATGTTTTCCCGCACACACAATACCCTAAATTTTCCCAACAGCATGTTCAGTTGGATGCACTGCTGCAAGACCTGGTCTTTAATATCACGCGGGATGATTGGCAGTATCCGTCGGAAGTCACCACATAGTAGAACCACCTTATTACCGAACGTTTGGCGATTTCCCATAACATCCTGCAGGACGCGATCCAAGGCGCGAGCTTCTAGAGCATAGCGGCTGCTCATGGATGTCTCGTTCCATACGATCCGTGATGCCTGTTTCATCAATTCAGCCTGTGCTAACTGTACACGGATGTTATAGGAACTGTTCCAGCGTCCAGGAAGTTCGCGGGTACGCAAAAATAGTTTAGAGCACAGTGCCACCAGGACCATCAAGGAAAAATATTTGTCCAGTATGTGTCTCCTCTCGGATTGATTGTTTTGTCAACCCGTAGCTGTCCACTGCTGCGGTAATTACATCCTACACCGTTTGTAGCTCGTTGATCAATCGGTTCACGTTAACTACAATTTAACTACAATTTAATTTTTTTGCGTCGTGTATTTGCGGCCTTATACAACTTCATATACATATGTTTGTTTATGGTTTGTCGTTTTTTGTCCAACGCCTACATCGATGAATCGCTATGTCGGTGCAAGTACACGGTACAAAAACCATCCAAGTTATCCGCACCTAACATCAACTCACTAACCAACAACGTCTCACTATAGAGTGAAAAAGTAACGCTCAATAGTGAGAGATTGAAAATGAGAAGCTTTTTGTAAAATTTGTTATAGGATGTCACATTATTCTTATGGTGTTTCGGCGGTCGTGCTTAGTTACGCACTTATTTACCGTTCTATCCCACTCCTGGTGTTGATTTTACTGCTTTGTGCACTTTCATTCGCGGTGTTTCGGCGGTCGTGCTGGTTTACGCACCTAGTTGCCGTTCTATTCCACTCACGGTGCTGATTCCTATTACTTTACGCACTTTCACTCGCGGTGTTTCGGCGGACGTGCTGGTTTACGCACTGTTAGCGCCTAGATGTATGCTGAAAGGTAATAGCATACAAGTAGCCATAATTTAGTCCATAACGATAAGAGTTAGTTAGTGTTAGTGAGAACGCGTACGTCTATTGAAATGATGAAATAAATGTTAGAGTCTATGTTGAACCACCGTACAGAACACATCGGTTTTTTTGATTGAGCTATTGAACACGCACCTTATTGCCGATCTATTCCACTCACGGTGCTGATTCTTACTATTTCACTCACTTTAACTCGCTTTAACTTTAAAATAATGCTGCTGGCGGATGTAATGCTCCGTCGCAGCGCCCAACGCCGGTGCGAACACCGAGTCGGGTATATTTTCCTTCGTCGTCCGGAGAGTGCCTCCTACTATTAAGAAACGAGCGATTCTGAGGTTTGTGTTCGAATGCGCTTACTTTATTTAGGTTCTCATCTCTTATATGCTATTTAGTTGCTGACTGCATATAGGTCAGCTAACTATAACTATGACTATTTTGATAGCAAGTTTTATTAATACTTAATGCGACATGTACCTATGGTTTATGAATTGCGTGAAGTTACTTCCTCGTTTGAATCGTGAGAACGGTTGACTACCTGTTTATGTTTGTTGCGTTTCTGAAGCGCGCGCTATTGCTTGAGGCGTGTTTTGCTTGAACTTTGTTTTAACTTGAGGTGTTTTAACTTGAAGTGTTTTATTTCGCTACATCCGCATATATGCTTTTACTTCATAATGAGGTCGTACGCAACAATGTACTTTTTAGTTCGCACGTTTTTCCATACAATTTTATTGTGAAATTTGTTTCGGCAAGCGATTAGATTTTTGTGAATTTTTCAAAATCCGGGTTTTCCACAAAAACGCATGCTTTTTAATTAAACTGTTAGCCTTTGTAAACGAAGTAACCCTGTGGAAACAAAGTAGTCGTGGAGCGATCGGTTGATTGTAGTTTCTTGTTAGTCGCAAATCAGATATTGAAGAGAACGGTCATATAATATATTGTTAATAAAAACTTCTTAAGCATTTCAAAGAACCGAGTTCCTTTAGGTTATGGGCTCCTCTGTAAAGGAAAGTGCTGGCATTCCCCAGCTGAATGGAACGAATTACGGAAAATGGCGTTTTCGAGTTCGTTTGTTCTTGGAAGCTTCGGAAGTTTGGGAGGCGCTCGAAGAAGACGTGCCTGAGGCGGTCGGAGAACCGCGGAACAAGTTTTTACAATGGACCGGAAAGCAAAATCCTTGCTGGTTGGATTTGTTGGAGATGATTGCTTAGCCATAGTCGAAGAAAAGGAAACAGCCAAGGAAATGTGAAAAGCTCTTGAAGACACCTTTCCGAAGAAGTTGGGGGCAAGCCAGACGATCTTGCACAAACGGCTGGCCACATTACGCATGAAGGAAGGGTATTCTATGCGAAGTCATTTCGCCGAATTCGACGACCTAGTGCGACAGTTGAAAACTGCAGGTGCGAAAATGGAAGAGAACGATTTGGTGTCGCATCTTTTTTTAACGTTGCCGGATAGCTACGATCCTCTTGTGACTTCTTCTTCTTTGGCACAACAACCGCTGTCGGTCAAGGCCTGCCAGTACCCACTAATGAAGTGAGCTTGGCTTTCAGTGACTTTTTGTTACCATAGCAGGATAGTCAAGACCTACGTATGGGGGCACGGTCTATTCGGGACTTGAACCCGTGACGGGCATGTTGTTACGTCGTACGAGATGACGACTGTACCACCAGACCGGCCCCTTGTGACAGCCCTTGAAAATATCGAAGATAATGACCTCTCATTAGAAATGGTAAAACATCGGTTACTAGGAGAAGAGTCTAAGCGAGTCGACAGGGTAGACTACTATGTTGAAGAAAATTCAACTGCTTTTATCGGTGGAAGTAATCAGATGAAGAAATTCAAAGGAAAATGTTACCGGTGTGGAAAATTAGGCCACATACAAAAGGATTGCCGATCCAAGATAGAAAACAGAAACGCTAAGTCTGTTGTGTCAGGCAAAACCGTGAGTTTCTTAGTGAAACCTCAGTGTGAAGTGGAAGAAAAAGAGCAAGCAATACATTCATTTGTAATCGTTTCCGGATGCAGTGACCACTTCATCAACAACATCAAATACCTTCAAAACATTCGAAAATTGAAAGAACCGTTTATCGTTGATGTTGCCAAAGACGGTGTAACTTTAGTCGGAGAATACCAAGGTACCGTGCGTGGAAAAACGAAAGAAGGCGTTATTTTAGAAATGAAGAATGTTATGTATTTACCTGAGTTGAAAAGAGTTCTGTAAAGAAAATGACGCATGCTGGAATCGATGTGCTTTTTACTCGTGAAGATGGCTTTGAAAAAGCTCTAATGAAGCTAGAGAAGGATGTAATTGGCGTTGCTCATATGAAACAAAATCTTTATGAGCTAGAGTTACAGTTAGAAACGAGACGATCTGCAAATACGTGTATGACAGCGGTGAGTACACTAAAGCATCGTAATGAATATTTTCGATTTCAAGCTACAGGCATGGTGGTGCAAAACTATGTGGTAGACGGTTGCGATCGAAAATCGACACGTTTTTGCGACACATGCCGAGAACCATATAAAGAAAATCAAGAGTTGGTATTTCTCTCATTGGATTACGACACTTGTGGTTCTGAAAATCGAGATGTTAAATTCCCCTTTCGTGAACAGCGGGACAAGGACCGTTTTCAGCAAGAGGGGGAAATGGCCGGAAAGGGAATGCTGCCAACGGTTTGCAAGTGCATACACATTTAGTCGATATTAAAGAGAATAATAAGGAATATTTTGAAATATTAGGCGATAAAGGAATACATGAAAAAGAAAGTGGCGAAAGGGAAGAACCGATAACTTAAAAACTCAGCGCAAACGTAAGTCGTTATAATTGTGAAATTAGGAAGAAAGCTATCAAAGGTGAATCGTCAACATTAAGGCCTGATTTTGAGGGAGCATTTCTTCATGAAAAACTGCCTGAAGCTTCTCCTGGTTTGTTGAGGCAATTCTTGGGATTGTTACAGGATGTTGGATTGAAGTTAATGAAATTGATTCGAACACTTCTGAAGCTACATTCCAATAAGGCATTAGAAGCTTATTAATTCAAAATCTTGAGGAAGAAACTTGGGTAGAACGATCGAGAGGGGGTGTAAACGAAGTAACCCTGTGGAAACAAAGTATTAGTGGAGCGATCGGTTCATTGTAGTTTCTTGTTAGTCGCAAATCAGAGATTGAAGAGAACGGTCATATAAAATCTTTTTAATAAAACTTTTTAAGCATTTCAAAGAACCGAGTTCCTTTAGCCTTACATTGAGTGTCCAACTAAAAAGCATTCAACTATTGAATTCTGACTGTATATCTGTCCTTTTCTTGCAATGTGTTTCGACAAGTTTTATCTAATCATGGCCTATCTACCCTTCAAACATTCCGAGCAAGAATCTATATGAATGGGTGTGTGGTCAGATACGCGGGTATCAACACCGTCGACCATTACTCAAATCTCACTTGCTTCAGTTTTTTTATTATTCATTTTTTTAGAGACTTTGAGCCTTTTGCCTTCATTCGCCTCAGTGTCTTGCTTCAGTTTTGATGGTTCACTTTGGAGTTCAGTATTTCAACAATTGACAATGTGCCAGTACCGTAGCAACTGCACGATCTACCAGAGCGGTAGAGAGACGCGCGAGCTCGATACTGCGTTCATGGTGCTGGGTGCGATGCAGCAGAGAGTGATCGGGTGGTAGCCGGTCAACGAACGGATGTGCAGGTTGAGAATTCGTGGCGGATTCTTCAACCTGAGCATTCTAAATGTGCATAGTCCGCACCTTGGGAGCACCGATGACGAGAAGGAGTCATTCTATACACAGAGTACGACCGCCGCCCAAAACATGACGTGAAGGACGTCATCGGAGACCTTAATGCTCAGGTCGGACAGGAGGAGGCATATAAACCAACGAATGGAAGCTTCAGCGCCCACCAGCTGACAAACGATAACAACCTCAGGCAGATAAACTTTGCCCCTTTAAGCACATGAACATCCGCAGCACCTTCCTCCATGCACACCCTAGCGGTAATTCAATGTCCCATATCGACCACATTCTGATTGACGGGAGGTACTTCTCGGATAGTATCGACGTTAAAACGTATAGAGGCGCAAACGTCGACTCGGACCATTTCCTGATCATGGTAAAGCTACGCCAGAAACTCTCCATGGTTAACAACCAACGGAGTCACGCCACCCTAAGGCTCAACCTGGACCGGTTGAAGTGTGCTGATGTGGCGGAGGGGTATGCGACAGCACTTGGAGAAGCGCTACCGGCCGAGAACAACAACGCCGCGATGCCCCTCACAGACCACTGGCGTATGGTGGAACGAGCCATCAGCACTGCAGCCGAACACAAGATCGGCCGCTTACCACGTAGAGATAAAAAGGAATGCTTTGACGAAGAGTGCAGACGAGCACTATCGGAGAAGAATGCAGCGTGCGCCCGCATGCTACGGCATGAAACCTGCAGAACGTGGAAATCTACAGACGACTGAGGAAACAGCAAACCCTGCTTTTCCAGGCCAAGCAGCGCCGTTTTGAAGAGTCAGACGAACAGCTGTTGGAACAGCTAGCCCAGTCGAGGGACATCCGCTTGTACTGCAAAAGATTGAAGGAGGCACGGAGCGGGTTTGCTCTTAAAACAGCAAAGTGCCGGGATGCGGAAGGAAATCTCCTGACGGACGAGCGGGAGGTGATTGAAAGGTGGAAGTGCTACTACGAAGGACATCTGAATGGAGTATAAGCAGGAGAGGCTGGCGCAAGTGGCAGAACAAGGCAACCACCACAGCAGCAGCACAGCAGTAACAACAGCGACAGCATCGGTGCAGACGACAAGGTGCCCCCGCCATCTCTGGATGAGATTGCCAGCGCCATCAAGCAGCTTAAAAGCATGGAGCCGGAGAGGCTTACCGTCGAAATGCATCAGCTAATCGTGAAAGTCTGGGAACAGGAAAAACTACCGAAGGAATGGAAGCTGGGTGTTATTCACCTAGTCTGCAAAAAGGGCGACAGGCTGGATTGTTCGAATTTCCGAGCCATCGCAGTCCTGAATGCCGCCTACAAGATCCTGTCCCAGATCCTGTTCTGCAGACTTGCGCTCCTTGCTATAAATTTTGTCGGCAGCTACGAAGCTGGGTTTGTTGGAGGAATCCACCATCATCCAAATATTCACTCTACGGCAGATCCTCCAGAAGTGCCGAGAGCGCCTGATCCCAACGCACCACCTGTTCATAGACTTCAAGGCGGCCTACAACACCATAGACCGGAAGGAGCTATGGAGCATCATGCAGCAGTACCACTTTCCTGGGAAGTTGATCCGGATGTTAGATGCTACCATTAACGGGGTGCAATGCAAGGTTAGAGTGTCGAACTTGACGTCAGAATCGTTCGAATCTCATTGGGGTCTGAGGCAAGGTGACGGACTCTCTTGTCTGCTCTTCAACATCGCCCTGGAAGGTCTCATTCGAAGTGCGGGGGTAAACAACATCTGTGACACAGTCCTCTACCGGTCTCTCGAATTTCTTGGCTTCGCGGATGATATCGATATCATCGGCAGGATAACAAAGAAGGTGTGTGAGGCGTACACCTCACTCAACCGTGTAGCACCAAGAATTGAATTGAGAATCAATGTGACGAAGACAAAGTACCTGTTTGTCGGAGACTCAGACCATCTGGGAAGAAAGTGTATTGGTTGACGGCAACAATCTCAAGGTAGTAAAGGAGTTTTGCTATCTTGGGACGGTCGTTACTTCGGACAATGACATCAGCAGCGAAATCCAGAGACGCATTGTGCAGGGGAATCGTGCATACTATGGGCTTCACCGACTGCTGAGATCCAGAAGACTTCGATCCCGCACGAAATGTGAGATATATCGCACATTGATTCGTCCGGTGGTCCTCTACGGACACGAGTCCTGCACCATCCGAGCGGAGGATGCAAACGCTCTGGGCGTGTTTGAGCGACGCATCCAAATTGTGATGATCGAACAGTTGTGTCATTTCGCGGGGAAAATCGACATTCTTGACGTTTAGAATTTTACTTCCACTTTTACGTCGAACAAGGGATTGAATCAAATATTCTCAACCAGAGGCGGATTGAGTAGCAATTTAACTTGTGAGCGGGCGGTTGGTTCCATTTTGAGGGCCCCTCCAGATCACGGGGCTCTACGCGGCCACTTAGTTTGCTTACTCCACCCCTCTAGAGGCCAATCCATATTTCACTTCTGGCGACTGACTCGGTAAATGACGTGCAACAAAATTATCATGCATCCTTGGTTTGTTTCTTTTGTTGTACTTTGTGTTCTTCTGTTTGAAAATCTTAATATAAAATTTGAAACCATAGCCGGCTTGAATTGAATACTAATTATTTTTCATGCTCTTCTTTGATCATTATTGCACTGCAAACATTAGATAAAGAACTAATTGTTTCATTGGTCTGTTAAAACACGGAACACGGTGAAGAATTACAGTGGCGGATCTAACGGTAGGCGGACTAGGCGGTCACCTGGGGCCCCGCCGATTTAGGGGCCCCGTAGATCGCCATTCTATAGTATACCGTATGGACAGAGTACTAGCGACAAGGGCCCTCGGAAGGATGGCCGTTGGGGCCCCGAGGCTGGCGAATCATTTGCACCCCTCGCCCCTCCCCCCCACGTCAGCAAAAATTTAGAGCCTGTGACTGATGATCGAAGGGGCCCCGGACGGCATTTCAAGTTTATTTACCATTTACCAACATTTACCATTTACAGGAACTGGTATATACGTGAAAAAAGGTGTACAATACAAGGTAATAAACGAGTACGAAGAAAATGATCACGTACAATTAACCGAAGTTCAACTGCTCCAAACTAAATTAAATATCATAAGTGTATATGCCAACCCCAGCACACCGATTGCCCTGTACAAAAATGCCCTGCTAAAATTGCTTAACAAAACCGAACACAAAACCAAAACTATAATAACAGCTGATTTAAACTACCACCATACCATATGGGGAAACACATACAACGACAGTAAAGGCATGTTCCTAGTGGATGAATTCGAAGAGACAAATCTGTACATGCTCCACGAGAGGGAGTTTACTTTCATTCCCACAGATACAAAAAGACAGAAAACAGCAATTGATCTTACCATGGTATCGGAAGATATCATGATCAAGAGCAAACGCAAAGTTTTAGGCCATCACATGGGTGCCACTAACCATAGGACAATCATAACCTAAATTCAACTACAAAACAGAACAAGGCAAAGAACATATATGAACAAAAAACAACTGATGATCGACATAAATCAGCTCATACTAGAAAGAAATGGAAATTTAAGCTCAGTCATAAAGGCGATTCAAATCAAAATACGGAATAATAGTCACAAACAACGAAAACAACCAAAAATATGGTGGAATCGAGAGACCGAAAAGGCATGGCACGATAAAAACCGAGCACGCAAAACATTTACAAATAATCGAACAGTCGAAAACATGATAAACCTCAATAAAGCAACGGCAACGTTCAGATACAAAAAAAGAGTACACAAAAGAACAAAGATAGAGAAGAAGCTAGATAAATTCGATACAAACACCACAAGCAAAGAAATGTGGGATTTTCTTGGCAATCTAGAAGGAAAGACCACACTTTCACTAGAGCAAAATATCATTTACCAAAACAAACAAGCGGCGAAAGAGTTTCTAGACATAGACTTAAAAAAATAAAAAAGGTAACAAAAAAATCTATCAAGGGGTAGTACCAACTAATCTAATCGACTTAAGTAATTGGCATGAAATACCACGAAAAAAAAAGAATACAGCACCCGGTAACGACAAAATATCTTATGAGATTCTAAAAAATTTGAACAATGAAGTGGCCGAACAATTCGTAAACGAAATAAACAATATGTGGAAAGTCGGAAAGCTAAAAAAACGCTACAAGAAAATAAAAATAATAGCAATTCCAAAGCCAAAACAAGAACACAACGACCCCAGAAACTACAAAGGAATAGCATTGATACCAACAATAACAAAAATAGCAAATTCTGCAGTACTATATAACCTAGACAAACAAAATGCTGAAAAAAACATCATCCCTGACGCTTCCTTTGGTTTTAGGAAAAAACGAACGACTAATCAATGCATAAACTTACTGATGAACCAAATATCTCACAACAAAAGAAAAAAGAGACTTACGGGAGTCGTATTTGTTGATCTTACAAATGCGTACAATAACGTAAAAACAGACCTACTAATCCAAATCTTGGAAGAAAACCAAATAAGCAAAGATATTATACGATGGATCGCAGCATTCCTCTATAACAGAACATTTGAGATAGAAGTGGAAGGGGAGACTGTCCGAAAATTGGTTTCAGATGGTCTGCCACAAGGAGACGTCTTATCTCGAACCCTTTTTAACATTTACACACGTGATTTCCACAACAACAAAAACAAAAAAATATAGAAATCATACAATATGCTGACGACTTCGCTATAGTACAATCAGGTAGCTCACCAAGAGATTTAGAGAAAAAACTACAAGAAGCATTGAACCACTTCACAACAATGGCAAAAACTGCATCTGCCTATAAACACACAAAAAAACAAAATTGTGGGTAACAGATACCGAAATAAGTGACATAGCAATTGATATAGACAGAGAAACAGTTGAAAGAGTAAAAACATACAAATATTTGGACATACTAATAGACAGCAAACTAACATTTCGCAAACAAATTGAACACAAAAAGATAAAGCACGAAACAAACTAAATGTCCTGAAATACGTATGCAACTATAAAAACAACTTAAATCCAAAGAAAACTATTGCAGTACATAGATCAATAGTTAGAGGTACACTCGAGTATGGAGCATCCTTTCTGGGAAATGCAAAGAAAAGGCAACTAAACACTATGAACACAATTGTTACTCAATCTATTAGAAAGGTTTCGGGTTGCACTAACACAACTCCGATTAACACACCATATGCTATAAACGCAGAAATACCCCTTAGTTACAGAACCACATATTTAGCACCCATTCACAAAAAAACAATTAGAAAAGAATTGAACCAGAAAAAAAAAGAAGAATGAACTATATGGAAAAACTATATACAGAAAACAAACAAATAATTAAAAAAATGGTACATATCATAAGGAACAACATCAACCACAAAACAGTCATTAGGACCAAACTCGACCAAAAACTATCAAAAAAGAACCATAACGACCAAAGAATAATGAAAAAAGAATACTTAAACGAAATTGAAGAGGTTAAAAAAATAAGAACAATCATATTCACAGACGGTAGCAAAACTATAGAAGGAGCAGGAATAGGAATATTTATTACATCTCAGGACAGAAAATATGAATACGCATACCAACTAGAAAACGCTACATCTATAACATCAATCGAAATAACTGCAATAGAAAAAGCCCCCGAAATAGCAAAAACAAAAATAATTAAAAATCTAATCATATACACAGACAGTTAGGCAGCATGCGAAATCATCAACAAAGCACAAAAAGACACACACATTGAAAAACCATTACACAACATGTTGAACAAATGCAAACAAATCAAAGCGGAAATCAAATGGATTCCAGGACATATAGGCATTCCGGGAAACGAAAAAGCAGATGAACTAGCTAAAGAAGGTATCAACGCGGAAAACCGAATACAAAAGAAGTTAAGACTAGACGATGCATTATTACTAACGAAAAACAAAATGATAGAAGGAACTCAAAAGTGGTACAATAACCAATGTCAAAAGAAAGGAAAAACATTCGAGTATTTTCAACCAGTGTTTGAAACTAAGCCATGGCATCTGGAAACCAACCTGTCAGCAAGCGAAATAAGAATAACTAATCGTATACTAGCAGGACACGACCTAGGAAACAAATGGCTGCATACAATGAAAATAACGAATAAACCATATTGTAGCCAATGCGAACTATAACTAATTAAAGAACGAATAACGAGATTTATTAAAGAAAACCAGATACGTTTCTAAACCCAAAAAACCCATATCAAAACCAAGTCGATATGACTCAGAATAGTCCAACGACAAATAAGAGTACGGTAAGCCTCTGATTATGAGAGATGGTTGCCATCTAACATAGGAGGATATAGGTCCAAACTCGCATATAGAAGAAGAAGAAGACCATTTGCAGGGGGCCTCAACTCGTCTTTCCGCCTAGGGCCCCCGATACCCTTAATCCACTGAACCCCGCCACTGAAGAATTATACATAAAAGAGTGAGAGAGCAACGTTCATTATGTAGTTATGAATCATAATTTTATTTTTTTATTTTTTTATTTATGTATTGTTTACTTAAATGCTATTACAATACGATTTGGTCGTTACAGCTGTAAAAGCGGTTTTAATTTTACTAACCGTTCTCACGGTGTTTTGATTAAATTTTACAATCAAACTTTGGCGAATTAGAACATTTATCGGATAAATTATCATGAAAGCATGCAAACTTTTTTAGATAAATTTTACTAGTTACTAATTTCTATTGCCAAAAGGGGATCTATTAAAATGCCTGGAAATCATCAATATGTAATTCATCATTTAGTTTAAAAATCATTAATCATTCAAACTATAGGTATACGTTCATAGATAGTATCATACACTTCTTTCCACACATTATCTCCATATTCAAATAAGTATTTAAAATATTCCGTAACGCTGTCTAATTTATCTAGTTCCACAAGCCGTTCTACAGTATCAAGCAAAAACACAATTCGCTCTGGCGTAGAAGAATTTGTAAGTTTTGTTTCTACCATTTCTCTAGCAATGTCAAAATTATCATTAATTATAGCTGTTTCATAGACACTATTTCCAAAAACATCCTGTGTGTCGTACCGCTCAGTATCGCCAAGTAGCATAAAATATTTAAACAATTTAAGCGCCCTATCATTGTAACTTGATTCACTTGAAGCGATGTAATGAAACACATTCCACTGATTGCTAGTGTTGATTAATGTTCGGTCAAATTTGGCATCTATTAAACAGAGTACCATGAAGAAACAACCATTTTGAATGGTCATGTGTAAAAGATTTCGTCCCTCTTTATCGATTGTATATAGATCGGCAGTCCTGTCCAATAGATATTTAAAAGCAACGTAGGACTTATCATGAACAACGCGTTTTCCCTTTGGTAGTAAGCGCATTACCATTACAATAGTTCTGTTAGTAATAATCATTTTATGCTTTGCAATAATGTGTCTTATCATTTGGACGTTTCCTTCTTGCACTGCTCTAGCCAAGAGTGTTTCGAAAAGATAATTTTTGTTTAAAGTATTCTGCTCGTCATATTCTGGCAATGGTAAAAGAACTTTTTTAGAGGTGCGCACACAACAGCCCTTTGGAAAGCAAGCAATGTCTGCGTGAAAGGATACAGTGCTATTTGCCGTGAAGGTATCGTCTATGTTATCATCGGCATAGGAAATGTTCAAGCGAAAACATAACTGTTCAAGAAAAATCTTGAATGATTTCATTAGACCCAACTTGATGGCAGTTATAACTGCTGTGAATATATATGAAGTATTCTTTATTTCGGGAGGATAGTAATCAAGACTATCAATTACAAAGCATACGATATCGTAAACTTTATGATTGATTGCAGTTATCATCAATTGGTTGGAAATACTACGCAAGTAGTTCTGTGCATCTACGTGGTGCAGAATAAACTGTTTAAATAATTCGAACATCTTTTTCGTAATACAATATTCCAATATTGACAAGCCTTTCAAATTCGCGCGTTTAACCCGAATGTCGACGTTCTTGTTGTGGTACAGATGTTGAACAACATTAATTGCTAATTGTCGGGCGTCGTCAGCAGATGGTATATGGTTAATATAACAGCAAGTATTGATTATCAAATTTTCAACGTCATTTGAAAAAAGTTGTTGGAATAAATTTTCGATATTGACAGTGGCACCGTGACGTAAAAGAGATTTGATTGCATTTTTATTGGTTGTAACGAATGCATAATCTAGTGCACTCCAGCTAAAAAGATTATCCTTCACATTCACTAAATGGGTATCCATTTTGTTTAACAGTAACTGCATAATTTTATCATTATCGTACTGCAAAGCTAAGTGCAAGGGAATTCGACCAGCAGCATCTTTAGCTTTTATAAGAGTAGGTTCCACCGATAGAAGCGTCTCTACCTGTACTTTAGATTTGTTGAGCACAGCTAAGTGAAATTTATGTGCGATTCGTTCGTGTTGAATTTCACTTTCCTGAAATTGTGCAACGATCATTCGATCGAAAAAGTTCCGTGTTTGGTTCAAATGTCGCATCCAAAATGTTTGAGATTTGAAGTAGATTTCTTTATGTAGTTTGTCCTTATTTTCGTATAACCAAGTAGCTGCAAAGTATTCAGCAAAAAATCTATGGACAAACATTGGCATACCATATATTACACCATTTATAATTCCAGTTTTTTCCACATTCTGAGAAATTATTTCTTTTATTTCCTGTTTTCGCAGTGAATCGTTTGTGATACTATTATCAAAGATAACGTATGCAGCTAGTATAGAATGTTGTCGTAGAATTAGTTGAATAATTATATCTCTATTACACCTTGCAACTACGGTCTTGGAAGAAAACTCTGATAATCCTGATTTTTCATTTGTTAGTATATCCAATTTACGATTTACAAAAGATTTCATCAACTGCAGCGTGTCAAATTTTTCGCTTGAAAACAATTTTCCAGATATAGTTTTTGAATGAAAATTTACATGTTTTCTTATAACTGGTAAAAATGTTTCTATGCTCATCTGCAATAATAACGGAGCAATAACTAAATCCTTCAAACAGTTATCCAAAATAAGATAGGCAATTCCAAGCAATACTATCCTATGGTCCTCATCGCACTGGTAATATTCAGTCATTTGATCCAAAAGAAACTTATGCAACGTAAGTATTTGATCGTTTCGCGAAAATGGCTTTAATTGAAACATCTTAAAATCTTGAAATGATGTTTTAAGACCATCTTGGAAATCATGAGGACGGCTAGATAAAAACATTTTTCTTATTCCGTCATACGAAGCAAACGATTTGAGGCACTTGTTTACGACTGCCGAGTAGTTAGGCATTATTTCATCGTATCCATCCAATAATAATACTATTTTTTTTGTGTTGAATTTATTGCAAAAAAGGCGTAGTTGTATTAGTTGCTCTACATTAAGCTTCTTAGTGTTGCTTTCATCAAGATTGATCTGACCATTAGAAAATTGCAGTAAATCGAAACATAATGCACTGCTTGCACAATTATTGTATATTCCTCCCTCCGATCGCTTGTATTGAATTGAATCAGTAATGGCTAGACAAATGAATTGGTACAATATTCTAATCACCTCAGTATCATTTAGGCCATTTACATTGCCCTTAGACAATCGATCAAATTCGGAAGAATATTCGATGGCATTTAATTTAACTACAAACATCGACGGGTATTCGTTTGATAAGTACCATGCTAGCCAAGTAAAATAGGTCGATTTTCCTGATCCGGCTTCATCCAGAACAACTGATAATTTGCACTTGAGCTCCAAGTCAGGGACATTTTCAAGGTTATGGGTTTTATTTGTAATGGATGCGGCTATATCATAAAATATAGATTCATTCTGATATTTATGTAAAATGTCATGAAAACTAAGTGTCTTATGAGCAAACCAATTTTTTAGCGCATTAAAAGACTTATTAAAATCATGTTTTGCTTGAGTCTCCTGTATTATAGATGCTGGATAATGTTGTAAGTGA
This sequence comes from Anopheles merus, assembly GCF_017562075.2. Classification (NCBI taxonomy): domain Eukaryota; kingdom Metazoa; phylum Arthropoda; class Insecta; order Diptera; family Culicidae; genus Anopheles; species Anopheles merus. The sequence goes on along the minus strand of NW_024427674.1, from coordinate 56,287 downwards.
CGATGAATGTAGTTGTTTTTAATCTTATTATAGCTTCGATTATTTATGTTGTTGCTTTCTTCACGACCTGTGGATGCTGTAAAATTTAATACATCCAGTAAGACTGATAGATCATCCGTCATGCGGACAATACTGGTTAGAGAAGTTGATGTTCCGAAAAGATTTAACTTATCGTTATGCATGAATAGCATTTTTAACGATTCCTGCGTAAGATCTTGGACGAGCAAACATTCCTCAGGTGTTTGTTTATCTTCTGTAGTTTTAGCCAGTAATATCAATCTATGTTGATATTTGTTTAACATTTCAGTTATTGATGAATTGTGTTGTTCTAAGATGATGATAATGCTATGTGAAGCATAGTTTACCTCGTTGATATATCTAAGAATATATTGGAGATGTTGTTCCAGCGTGTCGGTATTATGGAATTTGGAAGTGTCAATAAATAAATAATCAATTTGCAACAGTTGTAAAGTTTGGATTATAATGATGGAACTAAGATGTACATTTTTCGAGCTAAAATAATAATAATTTTGTTAGTACTTTTTTTATCTATATAACTGTAGAAACAAGATTTTTCCAGCCACTTAGGATTAATCTGAACAAATGAATATATTATGTTTAGACACTCTACATATTGTTTGGTGGAATCAGCCCATTCAATGTAACAAGTGTTGCACTTAATATTTTTGAATATGTTAGTTAAATAGATCGAGTCAAGTTGTAAGCCGTTTGCTTTTTTCATAGCGTCCAATATTGAAAGATGCATGTTATTAAAGGTGGCATTTATCTCAGTATCAGTTAACGTTGCTAATATTTTTTTGCTGTTACTTTCAAGCGTAAGTTCATTTGTTGCTTCACAAACTAACATGAATTTTCCATAAAACTCCTTTATTTTTGCATCAATCTTTGCGTATTCCGACTCATCTTTGTTTATCATATCGAACATATCATTGACTGCTGTTATCGAAAAATTAGGATCCAACCAGATTTTTTTCTCATCCACATCAGACCAAATCTCTTTTCCTACATTAAGATTTTTTTTATATTCTGTTACTAAAGCTATACGTAGCATTCCAATGGTTGATTGTTCTGGTGCTTCTAAAAACTCTTTTTTAAATTTATAGATATCGTTAGGTTGCTGTAAAGATGCTAGATCTGTATTAGACTGCTCAACAATTCTACTTATCAATGCGGCATACATGTTGTACAGCGGATTATCAAGAGTTATTTTCTGTTTGTTATAAATAGATTTCGCTAATAGCTTGCCTAGTTTGTCAAGGCTGACTGTTTTAATGGTTTCTTCGAGTTGGCCAAATATGGTATCTGGATTGAATTGATAAAAAGTGGCTTCAAGATCTTGATAACATTGAAGAATATAATGTTCACTAGGAATTACTTGGGAAAAGTATTGAATGATGCCATCGTCGATCTGCGCGTTGGTACATAAGAAATAATAATTTTGTTGTCCTATCCTATGATTACTTTCAACAAAAGATAAAAAATAGACGGGTATCGAAAACGGTGGATTTGAAGTTCTTCCCTTATCCAACAAAGCGGCTCTGGTAATTGTTGGCGTAGTTTTCGATTTTTTGTTTGGTAATGGGTGTTTAGAATTCGACAAATCTCTATGTTTGCTTTGCAGATAAACTGCCCCATCTTTTACCTGTTGAGAAGTGTAACGTAGAACTACATCGTCAAATTTTCCAGCATGAGGATCCTCCACCGTAATGTTGAAGTTGAAGTCCTTATTTTTTTGTTGTGTATCATATGCCCGTAACAGAATTACTGTAGCTATGTGGAGATGATATAAACTTCCATGTATTGCCGGTTTGCTTATATGAATATGTTTATTCAAGGCGGTCTGAGAACTATCTCCTCTGGAAGATGCGTTGGTAATTGGAACATTTTTCCTTTTCATCGTATTGTTGTTCTGTGCCATGACTAAAACAAAAGAATAATCGTAAAATCAACGCGGGTATCTAATAGTTAGTTGATAGTTAAACATAATAATTTTGTTATGTTACAAATTAGTTCAATGAATTTGTTTCTTTATTTATGAAGGCGTATGTGGTGTAACTCTTTCAATATTGTACAGGTTCTTTTAGCACCCTGAAATGACTATTTTTTCCCATTATAACAAAAAAGTTTTATGTTTGCTGAGGCTAAAAAATCGATTATCTCGAGATTAGAGTGAATCCAGATAATTCCCTTTGTCAGGATTTCAAAAATTGTTCATTCGGAGGTTTTCAGCAAGATCAATATTAGCCGCTTTTGTGGATGAACTGTTACTATTATGCTTATTACGTACCCATCGGAAAGCCTTCAACGATCGTAGAATCGCAAAAATGCTTGAACATTTCATGAAATGTTATGTATTATATATCAAAAATACAAACGCTACTGCGATAAAATAGGCCGTTCCAAAATTATTTTTATTTAGGCCAGCGACCATGAATTCGTACGATCAATCGCATTTTGATTTTATCTTTGCATGTGCTGTATTTATCTGGTGTGTCTCAACATGGGTTTTTATTACTGTTGCTCTGGCTGACTGGATGTGTTAAAGTTTGTTAATTGTAATTTGATCTGTGAAATGTTAGAGTTTTTACATGGTTCTATGATTATATAATTTTGTATAGCAGACATGCTACACTATCATCCGGTAGTTGTCGATGACGAATCTTCTTTGGCACAGCAATCATTGTCGTTCAACGCCGGCCTGTACACCACTACTGGACTTGGCCTTCAGTCACTTATCTATTACCCGTAGCAGGATAGTCATTCCCAAGAATGGGGGTACGGTCCATTCTGGGCTTGAACCCATGACGGACATGTTGTTAAGTCGTACGAGTTGACGACTGTACCCCTAAACCAGCCGACGATGACGAACAAGGAACAAAAATGTGCCAACACCAGATCAAATCAGATAGATCAGCAGACCCCATAGTGTATCATGTATCAACATTACTGCAAAAAAAGAAAATAATTTCCAAAACGCAAAACCTATTCAGACCAGCAATTAAGAGAAAACGCTAGTGTTTAACATATTCCTTAAAACCATGTTTTACTTGTATGATTCGCTATCGGTTTTTAACACAGTGATAAATCAAAGACTACAAAATATCTAACGAAAAATGGTTGTTTACAAACCATGTGTTGCAAATGCCTTGAAACCCTTTTTGTGGTTCTATTGCAGATCATTCAGAAAGTAATATATCTGTGAAAGTGAAAACTAAGTGTAATGTTTAAAAAGAAAACTATGGGGTCCTCAATTTACTTGAAACGGATCTCATATCAAAGGAAATGTTTTGGTATTACAACTGTTGCTAGGTGTTCTGTTTACACGGAAGGGTCGTGAAACCCTGTTTATGCTGCATGGGCGAAAGACTTTAGATTAAGATTTGTGAATGTATCAGAATTAGAGCCAGTGTCAGTATTGATCTTAGAGCTGAAATACACGTCGAACAACATAATTGTATCACAAATCAGTACTAAAAGTCTAAAAAATTATTTTGAAAAAAAAAAATGTAAACATCGCGGGCGGCTCCAGCTAACATCTCCTGTCAAAAGACTTCATATAATGGATGAAAATGAATGCGGCGGAATAGAAAATTATTTCGGGCCAAATGAAGTAGCACGTAAGAATAGAAATACGTCTCAAGTCAGATGAATTGTGCAGCTCACATCGCAAAGTGACTTGGTAAACCCTGTAAAATTAATTAATAAACAATTCAAGGATGTGCAATCAAAACTGAAGGCATAACAACACATTTGAAAACTCTTGTGGATATAATGTTACTACTAGGCTTATTTTACGTATCTTAAGCTCTTCATCTTGCAATATTTAAATTTTCCTAAGTGAATGATTTGTCTTTTTAGGCCGTCGACAAGGACAGAGGAGACGTGGTAGGGCCCAATTGAGGTGGCAAAATGGCGTGGAGGCGTCCGCCATTAAGGCCGGGATAACGGACTGGTAGACGAAGGCGCGAGACCGTGAGCGGTTTCGGACACTCCTGAGGCAGGCCAAGACTGCAATATTCTATAACATTTTTTGTTGTTTTGTTTTGAAAACCACCAAGAAGTGCATTACATATAGAAAAAGTTGCATCTTCATTCATTCTATTCCTCATTGTTCTTTAAATTTAATTTCACCCAACTATGGTACATTTTACTTATGTAATAAACAAAAACTCAACAAATCAACTGGCAAAATAGCTATCAATAATGATTACTGTTTCAAAAATGCTGTAAACATAATTATACTTACCCCAAAAATTCCGTGGCGGAATCGAGATATTCTCAAATCATCGATTTGATGATTAATTAAACTGAAACAATTCTTTAACAAAAAAAGAGTTTCCTTTTTTATATTTACTGCACACTGAATATTGTACGATACAATTTTATAAACTAATAAATGGTCTCAAGATTTTCATTTAATTTTATTCACCTTTTCGCATTAGGTGTGTTGTTAACCACGTCCAAAATACGTCTAAGCTGAAAACATGCAGATAACAGTTACGCTCGGTCCATTACTGTTTATCTATTCAGTGCAGAAATTGATAAAATTGTAAGTAACGATAAACCAGTGTAACATGCTTGCTGTACAAAACACCAAACGTTATGAATCATTTGGATCTGGCATCAAGTTTAACCAAACCTTAACTTATCTTAAGGAATTCTTATCGCAGGCCAAAATAATCATCCATTGGAACAGCTCGATACTTTAGTTCATCGATAAGCGTTGACTGCCCGTGTGTTAATACGACTATGGCGTAGTGGTGGCAAAAAATGTAAACCTCTCACAAATAGACAGTCAGGGTCAGTGTCTCCCGTATCGTACCTGTTTTCGTTTTTCTTGTACAGGCGGTTCAACCTATAGTCAAGAATAGCAATAGAGAATTACTGATAGCGACCTAGTATCTCACTCCGCTAAACATTCCTTTTAAATCAGAGGTTTGAAACCTTTGGGGAATTCCCTCCAAGGGAGAAAGTATTACTGTTTGGGCGGGATTTTTGATCAAAATTGCCCTAAATTCCATTGTACCATGCGCTCTCCAACCGCTCAAGAGCTTGTGAGTGAGGAATGAGATCCTACATGCACCCTCGAAGGGCGAAAATCAGCAAAAAGGTAGAAAAGCACTGCTCTAAACACTCGGTGTGATATAGCATTGTTATATAGCGGAAGCGATATAGCAGAAGTAGGCCATTGACAATTTCAGCGATTCTGTAGAGCTGACACTTTCGTACCCCTTGGGCTGCAGCTTGGATCATTCTCATCAGAAAGTAAACAAGCGGTTTTCTAAAAAATATGCTTGTTACTAATACTAATATAGGATAAACGTACCTATAGTGGTGCTAGTACCAATAGTGGTGATATTGCACTAAAATGCGTCTCATACGATAAATTAACAGTAGTTAAGTTATCTACGATAGTGTGAAATGTTCTCTAGCCTTTTGCAAAGGATTTAAAAATGAAATGGGGCCATTCCGTTTCTTAGTGACCGAAAAATCCATTGTTTATTGAAAGGTATCAACATTTGTCCAAAATCCTTAGGATTTAATAACGATACTCATAATTTTGTTAACGTTCTAAATGACCACATGACAACGCAATTATAAGTTTTTTAACATAATTGTTATCAAAAGATATCGTTTTATTCTAATTCATTGGCTTTTGACCATATTTACGTATGTTTAAGTGTTTTTTACGATAGTGACATTATAGGTACACCAAACAGACATGTTCCTATAGTGATCCTAGTTCTAAAATCAATAAAAACAGGTAATTTTTGAATTTTTTCGACGACATTTTTGACATTGTACATACTGTTTTCATTAAAATAAGCAACAAAAATGAGTTTTCTGTAAGTAATTTACCAAACAAAGGTCAAAATTCGCTTACTTGGCTGAGTGAAAAATCGACTTCAAATCAAGCAAACTCTTCTGGGTATGGGTTGACGACAGGTGTAATGCAGTACTTTAGTCAATAGCTTCATCGATCAAATTTATATTTTTTTTACGATCAAATTACGCAAGAAACCAATATTATGGCAGTAATCCTTGCTATTCATACGAAACAGGTTCGAAACTAAGTTTCATTGATATTATACACCGTTTTTGATGCATCTTTGTTTACCACCACTAAAGGAACACAATACGACGACTATAGGAACCATACCACTATTATAGGTACAACGAAGCAATCACAAAAATATGTATTTTTTCGTAAATTTGATGTGTTTCATGGTAAAAATGGTTATGATTGCGAAAACATATTCCAACTGTTAGGTGTTAAAATATTCAGAAATTGTCCTTCCTGACACTTTAAATCCATTAAAACACATCGGTACCACCACAAATTGCACCACTATTGGTACATTTACCCTATGTATTAAACAGCTTGGGGAATGTTTATTTGCTAAGGACAAAGCAAAACAATCGAACAAACGTATCAATTATATGCAACAAATTCAGTTACGTTTCTTAACAGTTACAGTATTTTTTTTAATCCATGCTTGCATAAGTGGGTTACGCAAATTAAAAACTTATTTCGGTATTGAAACTATAAAAGGAACTGATATGAATATTACATGAATTATTTGATGATATGTGTAAAGTTGTTCACCAGTTCAAATTTTGAAACAAAAGCGCTAGACTGCCTGGTATCGTTTCTTTCACCACCTGGCTGTCAGCTTTCATCACTGACAGCAAACATTTTACTCCAATCATGCAGACATCAAAAACTGTCAGCCCGTTCACAGAATTGGGCAACACAAAATTGATAACTAAAGTGCTTTTCAACACCATTTTTATGAAAATGAGAGTATTCAATAAACATTTTTTCTACCCATTTCCATTGAAAATGGAAAAAACACACAATTCCTGTAAACGAAGTAACCGAGAGTAAACGAAGGAAACGCGTGTAAACGTAGTAACAATGTATTTATCGAAGTAGTCTTTAATACATTTAGGAACGATCGATTCATGTTACTGTAAGTTGATTGCAAATAGTTCCTATGGGTTATGGGTTCCTATGGGATGATCTCTTCATTCGCGAAAACGGCTGTGAGAAGGCTATAATGAAACATAAGAAGGATGTGATTGCTGTGGCTCATACTCGGCGAAACCTTTACGAGTTGTAACTAGAGCTGGAGACACCCACACGCCCACTAGATAGGATACATTTAGATATGTGTGGTCCTATTGATCCTGTTGCATGGAACGGATCCAAATATTTTGTTAGCTTCATAGATGATTTCACACACATTGCGGTAGTAGGTATCCAATTACAAGAAAGTCTGAGGTATTTGAGCGATTCAAGGAGTATGAAGCAATGATAACAGCTCACTTCGAGAGAATAACAAGCAAAATAACCGTAGATCAAGGCCGTGAATATTGTTCCAGTGAGCAGCTAACATATTAAATGCAAATTTGGATTCAATTGCAGTGTATGGTAGCCTATTATCCACACCAGAATGGCGTTGTAGAACGTTTTAACAAAACGTTGGTTGAGAAGCTCAGAGCCATTGATTGTAACATGACAAAACGAATGTGGTCAGAAGCGGTGTTGACGGCTATATATTTTATCAACCGCAGCCCAACAAGTGCGTTGGAGGGCTATATGAAACCTGCTAAATGTTGACTGAAGGTAAAGCCAGATTTTAGAAACCTTCGAATTTTTTGATGTAAGGTTTGTTTATGGATCCCGGACCAGAAAAGAAAGAAGCTGGGCAATAAGAGTCTTGAGGGAATAATGGTCGGCTATGCTCCAAACGGTTATCGTATTTGGGATCGTATATCTGAAAAGATTATTATCGCGCGAGACGTTAAGTTCGACGAGAAGTGCTTCCCGTTTCGTGAAATGAAGGATGTTGAAAATCATAATAAACAAGTTATTTCACGATGATGCCGACAATATCATGCAAGCACTTCAAGATGTCGCATGTAATGATGAAAATGAAACCACACCTCATGATGCATTTGATGAACACAACGAGGAATATCGCGATGCAGTATGTAATGACGAATCTCGTGAATCTGGCAAAAGAGAAGAATCATAGACAGTTGTCAACTGAATCACCATGTACATACAGCGAAATCGTGGATCGGAAATATCGTACATTATAGATGGAAGCTATCGAGGATGATTTGTTGTCATTGGAAAATAAACAATGTTTGGACATTAGTGAAGCGACCGACATCGTATAGACCAGCGGTCGGCAAACTTTTGAGGCAAAGGAGTCTAAAGTTGGAGTAAATGATCGACTGCCGCGGCCCTGGTGAATGCGGTTTTTATTCTTCTTCTTCTTCTTTGGCTCAACAACCGTTGTCGGTCAAGGCCTGCCTGCACCACTTGTGGGTTTGGCTTTCAGTGACTAATTGATTTCCCCCCATAGCAGGATAGTCAGTCCTACGTATGGCGGCACGGTCCATTTGGGGATTGAACCCATGACGGGCATGTTGTTAAGTCGCACGAGTTGACGACTGTACTACGAGACCGGCGGTTTTTATTATTGCGCTTAAATTATTATATTTAATTCTTTTAGAAACATTTTAAGTAATATTGTTGTTTTTCTCTAATTATATCATCCAAGTATGGTTCAAAATTAATGATACCTACTTTAAAAACTAATTCTAATCTTTAATCATTTGAGAATCGGCAATAGAGGGCTAAAAATGTGATCAGTCAAAAAAATAATAAAGACCCCATCTTCCCACACCACAAAAAATATTTAATATATTCCGGGGATGATACAAAAGTCTGAAAGGCTGAAAAATTATCGAAGCAAACATAGATTCAGTAATTATAAAAATGCTTTATGGACAAGTCAGATGTCATGCCATGTCAGATCAATTGATAAATTATGTTGCCCATGAGACAAAAGAAAACTCTAAACATGATGACCAAAAAAGTGAACCAACCAACTTATAAGCGTGCGCGATCAACGAATGACATCCCGTAGCGTCTTAAATGGACTGCGTACAGAAGTCTGACGTCGGACAAGAACATTTCTGCTTATTGATCACCAACATCTTGGCCCTATTAAGCAACAATCAAAGCATCGCAGGAGAGCCCAGGTTCATTTTTTGAGTTTCCAAAAAACCAAAAAATAAAGACAGAGGCACAAGTGGCTACATTACTGGGTTACCTGGGCCGGGAGATCGATGCAACCCGCCAAACAGTGAAATAGTATGAGAAAATTAACACACATATTAGGAAGCAGAAATCACGTCCACTGACTTCGCAATGGCAAACAATGACGCCAAAACTCAATGCGTTCATATTAGGTGAATTTCGGTAGAATTTCGACATGACACCCTAGTCCGCAAACTGGTACAACATCCGTCACATGTGTTCCATCGAATTTTTCTGGGCCAATATGATGCAAAAGCTCTACTCTGACAATTTTGTCGCGAAAACTTAAAAGCGAAAGGCCACGGGAGTGACAAAATGCTGACAAATTTTTCAAAATGTGAGCTTTTGTCACTTTTTTGAGCTTTTGTCAAAATTTTGTAACCTGGAGCAGCCAGGAAAAAAAGTTGACAAAAGTTGACAAAATTTGACGTTTGTGAAAATGCGTAAACAAATAGCTATTTGGCGCAGTTTTGACCCATTGTTATGATAATAATGCTAAAATGCATGATTCTAATTGATTAATGTACCTATTTAGTGCTTCTTAAACAAAATATCGATGATATTCAGATGTTGGAGCTTTTTGTCGCTCTTGTGTATGTTTTTGGTGCGGCCACGAGAAAAGCTCTTTTTTGCAGATGACAAGCAATTATGACAAAGTTGAAAATTTTTTCAACCTTTTTTCACCCCCGTGGCCACGCGCTATAAGATGCCTACAGGCATGTCTTCGTCCATCATGGCGAAAATTCCGGATAACTGATGAAAGGCAACTCCCCAAGTCTTAGAAAGGTTAAAGAAAGCTTAAAAATTTCCTTTCAAATTATGTACATGTTAACAAATTGTCTCTCCTAGTTTTTTTCCACAGCCAGCCGAAAAAAGGCATTTTTTTCTTGTAAACGTTACGGGGATATTGATCACTAGTTCGAACATACTGAACGATCATTCCATAGTACTTTAATTAAAGTTGAAAGAATACGATGGTATAAAATGTTATTCTAAAAGATATTCAGTAATTTGTATACGAATAGTTTCTTCACATCTTTCAAAATCAGTCAAAACCTTTCGCGGGCCGGATTGAATGTTGCGGCGGACCGCATTTGGCCCGCGGGCCGGACTTTGCCGAACGCTGGTATAGACCATTGAAATCAAAATGGGTCTTTCATGAGAATGATAATCCAGTAAAGTATAAAGCGGGACAGGTAGTGAAGGGTTTTCTACAGAAGCCTGGAATGTATTATCACGAAACATACGTGCCGGTGGCAAAACTAACAACAATTCGAGCAGTACTAGCCGTTGGTGTCCAAAAGAGATGTTATTTCCATCAAATGGATGTCACGACAGCATTCCTTTACAGTCAATTTCAAGAAGAAATTTATATGGAATTCCACAAGGCGTAGAAACTGTTCTGGTATTGGTGTGTCGTTTAAAGAAATCGTTATATGGGCTAGAGCAGCTGTGTCAAACTCATTTCATCAGAGGGCCGCAACTACAAATTTTCAATGATTCGCGGGCCTCAAAGATGAGAATGGAAAATATACCCCAATATTTATGTAAAATACTTTTTTAGATTTTTATTGTTAAACAAATTGACTTTTTGTACACCACGCTTCTTGTCTGGAATCGTTTGTTATATACAAATTCGCTATGCTATTTTGATATGTGCTCTTTATTATATGAGAAAAATGTTTAATGTACTTTCAATGTTGTTATTAAAATAGGACATTTTTCATTACTCGTGTTCTGCTAGAAAATATCTGTCAAACACACTTTTTCACTGAAGTAGGGCAAGTCTAGCAGCCTGTAGTGAATCTTTTTCAAACAATCCGAGCTATCCATCGCTGGATGAGTAACAAAACTATTTGCTTGCAATTTTTTGACAGATCAAGAGAAAAATTGTAATAACACGTGTTTAAACATTATTTTTCGCTAATTTCCAAGTTCCTAATGTTCTGGTGTATATTCATTTCTTATAACAAGAACCCGAATTTCACATTTTTTTATATCCGAGTCATAGATACGACTTGTAAGTTGATCCTATCCTAGTGGGTGTATTAAGTTATTTTCATTCCTTTTTCGTTTGTAGACAGTTGACGAAAATCTATTTTTCCATACAGAATGTGCAATCGGGTGTGCACAAAATTATGCTAATATTCAGAATTTAATCGAACCATAATACGACTGAGCATGCATTCGATCCAATGATTCTTAAGGGTCTCGATTGATATGTACGATTGTGTAGAATAAGTTTATGAGATGTTATGGGTACATTCATGTTAGTTCCGAAAAATATACCAACAAAAGGATTGTTCTTCTTTGGAAAATTTAAAACACTTTGACAAATAGTAATAACAGATTTATGGTTTGCAGTGCTTTTAGCAATTCTCAAAATATTCTCGAGGGCCGCATTCAGAATCAACGCGTGCCGCATGCGGCCCGCGGGCCGCCAGTTTGACATACCTGGGCTAGAGCAATCTCCTCGTTGCTAGAATGAAAAATTCAATGACGCATTTTTACAGCTAGAATTTGTTCGTTCGAAGCCTTTACACATGACCAGTGCTGCAAAATGTCATGAGTATCACGAGATTTTTACCAACGAAAACAATGAACATATCCGTGGTAGCTTGATGCTCATTGCTGATAGTCAATAAAAGTGCGTCATGACATGCTGAACACGACATGTGAATTCTTGAGTCCAACGCAATGCTCTGACTGACAAGCTTAGCTTAATGCCGGCGCAAGCATAATCATGATTTTTTCTGGCTGTGAACAGTGCTGCCAAATGCCACTGTTTCAATCATCAACACTCATCACTGAAACGAAGCTCAAATCAGATCACGTACACAACTGAGATGATCAGTGACGATACTCAAACAGTGGGAGAATCAATCACATGCTTGGTGACATTTAGTTTAGCACCCAACTTTTGGTCACTCATTTGGTAACGACATTGTTGTCGGCGATAATCGCGACATTCTTGGAATATATGTACTTGGCGCGTGGGCTCTAGCAACAAAATGAGCATGCTTTCTCCCTCTATCTGTTTTGATTATCTGTCGGGTCAAACAGAGCGAGAAAACATGCTCATTTTGTTTCTTGGAACCACTCGCACGCACCGCATATCTCCCGTGACCATCGCAATGATCACCGACTGAAAATGTCGCGACCAAGTGACTGACCAAGAGTTGGTTGCACACAATGTCACCAAGCATGTGATGGTCGCACCAATTGTTTGAGACTCGCCTCTGATCTTCGCAGTAGATTTCGTGACGCTGAGATGATTTTGTTTCAGCCAGAATTTGTCATGACAGCAAAAAAAAAGTCGTGACATAGTGACTGACTAAGCGATGGTCATGAGCATGTATTAGTCACACCAATCGTTCTGAGTATCACCTCTGATTATCACAATTGAGTACGTGACGCTGATATGGATTTGGTTTCAGTCAGATTTTTTTTATGACATTGATAGTGACATTTTGTAGCACTGCACGTGACTCAGCAAAGAAGGTAACGAGTACATATATATTGTACTATATATCAATGATTTAATAGTAGCAAGCACAAACAAAAATACCATCATAGAGCTGAAATTGAAGTTTATTATTATTATTATTATTATTTATTTAATCTTCAACGAGCCCGTATGGCCTAATTAAGATGTAACAGTTCAATTGAAAAAAACACATAGCAAAAACAAGATTTGCATCGCAATTCACTGCGGCCACGGCTAAAGCCGGAGACGTTCCTTGAAGCACTGAGTTAAGATGTCGAAGTCGAAGCAATCCGAGACAGTGTTGAAGACAGCCGACATGCGGAACATAGGGTCCGACCGACCAGCACTGGAACGGGGCTGAGCGAGCCGTAGAGTTTCTCTAGACCTAAGTGTTCGGGATGGTGCATAGATAGAGTTAGAGGAAATATTCGAGAAGAAGGATTGTGGAACTTTTTGGTAATCAAGATCGACTACGATAAAAATGCAGGAATTATAGAACTGTCACAGGTTGCCAATATCGATCGGGTTCTTGAAAAAATTGGAATGGCAGATTGTAATTCTTCAAGAACACCTATGGAGAAAGGTCTGAAACTTGGAACATAAGATGCCGGTATAACAGAACCTTACCGTGAGCTTCTGGGAAGTCTCATGTATGCTGTGATGTCCACCCGTCCGGAGATCTGTTATTCTGTTGGATATATGGGTCGATTTCAACAGAATTCTGTGACACCAACACCAGATCGCTCTGAAGCGAATTATACGGTATCTCCAAGGTACAAAGAATTTGGTACTGACTTTGAAAAGGAACGAATAAGTCGAACAGCTCTTCGGATTTGGAGATGCAGACTGAGCAGCCGATACTACATATTCAAGGCTTATGGAAACACAGTTTCATGGTCAAGCCAAAAACAATCAACTGTAGCCACATCATCCAGTGAAGCTGAATACGTCGCTTTAAGTGCTGCTACGGCTGAAGCTATCTGGTTGAAGGGACTTTTGGAGGATCTTGGACTAAGATTTACAAAACCTGTCCCAATATTTGCAGATTACACAGATCGGTAAGTCGAAAAATTTATAATGTAAACGGGTCAAGCACAAAGATATCAAATACCATTTTGTGCAGGACCATATTGCAAAAGAAAACATAATCGTTGAACCTATTTCAACTTTCAATCAACTAGCATATATTTTAAATAAAGCTTTACCGCAGGACTCCACACAGCATAACACGGAGCGCATCATAACAACTGACAGCTGCCAAACGCTTCAGAAAACGCATGGGAAAGGAGGTAAAGCGTTTCATCAACTTTCGGTCATCGGAGTAGGTTGGTAGCTTTTCTACGAGCAATGAGCGGCCTACTAAGGATATTCAAAACATGGTACCAGCAATAAAGCGTTTGCTGAAGCGTTTGGCAGCTGTCAGTTGTTATGTTACGCTCCGTGTTATGCTGTGTGGAGTCCTGCGGTTAGAAGTCGATTCGAAGTCCTCAGGAAGAAACTTGGTGTGAACGATCGAGAGGGGGTGTAAACGAAGTAGCCGCGTGTAATCGAAGTAACAATTTATCGAAGTAGTCTTAAATAGATTTAGGAACGATCGATTCATGTAACTGTGAGTTAGTTGCAAATCATCTGTTGAAGAGAACGGTCATATAAAAAACTTGTTAAATAAAACTTCTTAAGCGTTTCAAAGCAGCGGGAGCGGGAGCGAGACTATCCGGTATAAGGTATTTTGCAAGCCACAAATGGCTTGCAAAAAAGAATGTTAGACTTTAAGTATAGAATTAATCAACCGATTAAAAGAGGCAAATGAGGCCAATTGGCTTAAAGTCTCTATAAAAATAAAGGGAAAAAATCGACCTCCAATCTATTTAAAAAAGACACCAGAGTTTATCACTTTATCATATTCATCCAATCCATGACATATTAAAAACATTCCAGCAAAACAGCGCATGGTACATCTTAAGCTACCAGTTACATATTGTCAGAATATAATTGCTTAACGCAAAACAAGACCAAGTATTGAATCAACAACTATCCAAATAAGAAAATGAATTTATTTTAAAATCTAAGAGCAATGCCAAGAAGTAATATGCTTAACTTAAAGTACTCAAACGGAAAAAGACATCAATTTTCATACTACAGTGGAACGCCGTTTATCCGGGCTTCTCGGGACTTGACCTCGCCCGAATATTCGAATAACACGGATAATGAGTCAAATGATATACTTTATCACTAATTCCTGATGAATGTTTGGAAAATTGTCTCATATTTTGATTAAAATAACCCAATTTTTATTAACTTCATGTTTTTCCAATGATAATATTTGAAAATTGTCATGAGTTATCATGTCTTTTGTTATGACAATGTGCTCTTTTAACCGCTTTTTCAAATATCTTCCTCATAACGCAATGTCACCATTGTATTGAACTGTCATTTCTCAATAGCACGGATAAACGGACAGCCGGATAACAGGTACCCGTATAAACGGCCACAAACCAATTGCATCTTGAAGAAACCACACGTGCCATTTTGAGCAGACAGTTTACAAGGACAGTGAACCCAAAAGCACAAAAGATAGAGACATGTGGAGTGATATTTTGTGAATTAGACGAAACAAATCGAACAAATAAGTGAAAAAGGACACTAAGCATACGAATTAGCGAAACGATGGGGGTCAACGACCCCGGAGGGGGGGGGGTATTTCCCTCTCAAACTATTATAGTGGATTAGGAGTAGATTTCCAAATAAGATCCGCAGAGGAACCTAGAAGGAAAATAAAAAAGAGACCCAATTGGGGAAAATAGACGAAGTGCACGAATCGGAAGAAAGATTTTTGGTGATAGAAGCGGAAAAAGAAGACAAAGACTTAAGTCGTGCAAACCCATTCTTAGTGCAAAAGACAATTGATGTGATAGTTGGAGAAAACAATGCTAATATTACGAGAATAAGAGGAGGAAAACTACTTAAAAGTCTAAAAAAATCGGGGTGGGAGAAAACGAAACAATTATTGCAGTGAAAGAACATCCCACACTAAATACGTGCAAATATTTAATAAGGTACCTGGACATCGAATTCCTCACCGAAAGTGAAATCATGGAAGACCTCACCGAGGACACAGTGACGGAAATAGTAATATTAAAAGGAAATGTTAATGATAAAGTAATAAACACACGCACGACAGTAATTACTTTCAATACGACCAAGGTGCCTAGAAAAACAGATTTTGGTTGGTATCCGTTAAAAGTAGAGCTATACATACCGAAGCCAATGCGATGTGGAACATGCTTAAAAATAGGACGCACAAAAAAGGGTGTAGACGATAAAAATTATGCGCCAAATGTAGTGAGAATGTACACATTGAAGAGTGCAAGAACCTGAAATGCGTATCTTGTGGAGGAGATCACCATACACTTGACAAACAATGTCCAGTGTTTGTGGATGAGATGGAGATCCAAAAAATAAAAACAGTGAACAAAATAACGTACGAAAAATACGCAGATCACAATGCCCGAGTATTCCAAGAATATTCACTAACGCACAAACATACGCTAAAAAAAAACAAAAATAACAAATAACACAGAAAATAGAAACTAAACAGAGAGTATAAAAAACATATTCAAAAAAATAATAATTCAAAACACAACACATACAGAAAATAACAAAAACAATGAAAACATAGCAGAAAAAAACACAAGAAAACACACAAAAAGAAAGTAACTTTTTTTTAAAGAAAATAACACAACAGAAAAAAACAGAAAACACTAACAATACAGACAAAACCATTCACATCAGTGAAACTAGACTATCAACAAATTCTAATACAAAATGAAAACGGTGAGCTAATCCCACTGCAACATGACGAAAAACAATAGAAAAAAGAGTAAATAAATGTAAAAAGAGCGAAAAAAACAAAACATAATATGATATCCCTTTTCTCCATAAAAAACAATATTAAAAAAATAAAGATAAACAACTAAAACTAATCCCTTAAATGAATGACTTAAATATCTTACAAGCAAACGTACAAAGCTATAGAAAAAACAAAGATGAGATAGAACACATACTAAAAATGGAGAAAATCAATATAGCATGCATCCAAGAAACATGGATAAAAGAAGAAGATAATACAAAAATAACGGGATATAATATTATAACAGAAAACAAAGAAGATGGATATGGCGCAAGCGCGATCATCATAAAAAAGGGAATGAAATTTAAACAAATAAAAATAGGAAATATGATTAATAACATACACATATTAGCAATAGAGGTAATAGAAAGTAATATAAATATAATATCGATATACATGAGCTCAAAAACAACGCTACAAGAAATAACAGAAGTAACACAACAAATCTATCACAAATCTAATCAATGACGAGCTATACAAGATGTACGGCGACCTCACTGTCGTGCAGCGTATCATGCTCGCCAGGCTCCGGTGGGCTGGCCATGTTGTACGCATCGAAACGGACGACCCAGCCCGTAAAGTCTTTTAAGGCCGTCCACAAGGACAGAGGAGGCGTGGTAGGCCCAAATTGAGGTGGCAAGAAGGCGTGGAGGCGTCCGCCATTAAAGTCGGGATAACAGATTGGCAGACGAAGGCGCGAGACCGTGAGCGGTTTCAGACACTCCTGAGGTAGGCCAAGACAGCAAAGCGGTTGTAGCGCCGGATAAGTAAGTAAGTAACACAACAAATCAACTCAATATTCAACAGAAGAACAGTTATAATGGGAGATTTTAACTGTCACCATACATTTTGGGAAGACAAAAAACAATCGATAATAAAGGAACTAAATTAATTGAAGAATTTGATTATACAAACTTTTTAATTAAAAAAAATGAAAAAAAAAAACACATGCATATCAAAAGATGGAAAAATCACAGCAACAGAAAAGCTCACAATTAATAGACCCATTCGTGATATATTACCAAAATGTTCGAGGCCTTCGCACCAAATACAATGAATTGCGCCTTTCTGCGAATGAATCAGGGTTTGAAATGCTTGCCCTTACTGAAACCTGGTTAAATGAATCGATTCCATCCAACATGGTCCTTGATAGTGATGCCTACAACATATACCGCTGCGATCGAAGCAGGTTAAACAATGAACGTTCGCGTGGGGGTGGTGTGCTACTTGCATGTTCCGTTCGATATCCTTCTGTGGCACTTAACATTAATCAACCCACGCTTGAAGCTTTATGTATACGTGTTTCTTTTTCTAAGTTTCGTCTTTATGTGGGGATTATTTATGTGCCACCGTATTTGAGCAGCGACCGCAACTATTTGGAATCCCTTTCTGCTTTCATCAGTGATGCATACATGCAAATGAAACCGAATGATCATCTTATCCTTCTGGGCGACTTCAACCAACCTGCGTTAGAGTGGTCGCTTTCTACCGTAGTAAGGCCAGATTCATCTTCAGCTATAAGACATTATGTGCCACATATTTCTTCGAATACATCCAGTTCCTGCTTTTTGGATATGTTAAACTTGCATGAACTCTATCAGCTGAACGGGGTGCATAACCATTTAAATCATTATTTGGACCTGGTGCTCTCCAACTCTGCTGCAGCAGCTTGTTGTTCTGTGTATCCTGCTTCGTCACTGCTCCTGCCCCAGGATGCCCATCATCCTGCCCTAGAAATTGCGTTACCGTCTTCTTTATTTAGGGCTAGTAGGGTTAGCCCTTGTATTACCTTCTGCTCCTAATTCATTGAGTGTTCGTTATAATTTTCGGCTCACAGACTATCGTAAACTTAATTCAATTCTATCTCGTTCCGACTGGTCTTTTTTTTATCGATGTACATCGGTCGACGAGGCTGTCCAATCGTTTAATGCTTTGTTAACCTCTGCACTCCTTTCATGTACACCTATTTTTCGTTCCCCTCCTAATCCTCCCTGGTCCAATCGTACTCTTCGCAACCTGAAAAAGGATAGAATGAAATATCTTAGCAGGTATCGTCTGAACCGATCTGCATTCAACTTTCGTTTATTTAAGTACGCTGCCTCTGCGCATCGACTATACAACAGGGCTCGTTTTGAGGCCTATTCGAGTAGACTGCAATCGCGTTTCCGTTCTGATCCAGCATCCTTCTGGCAATTTGTTAGAATACGAAGAGGGTGCAATACGTTACCTAATGAAATGGTACTTGATTCTCGAACTGCCTCTACGCCTGTTGAGATCTGTGAGCTATTCTCTGCACATTTTTCCCAAATGTTTGAGCCACCGGTTAGTGACCCTAACCTTATTGAGGGTGGGCTTCTCTACACGCCAGAGAACTTAATTAATCTCTCCGATATTTCGGTTAGTTCTGAAACAGTTGTACAGGTGTTATTTGGGTTGAAACGTTCTTTTACTCCTGGTCCAGATGGCATTCCTGCCTCTGTTTTAATAAACTGTAAGGACGTGCTTGCTCCACACCTTGCTAAAATTTTCAACCTTTCACTTTCTCTTGGGGTTTTTCCTGCTCTTTGGAAATCCTGTTGGCTTTTTCCGGTACACAAAAAGGGCTGCCGTAGCATTGTTTCTAATTATCGTGGGATAACCCAAACATGCGCCACAGCCAAAACTTTTGAGCTATGTATCCTTCCAACCATACTTCATAGTTGTAGTTCAGCTATTAGCCCTAAACAGCATGGGTTTATGCCTGGTAGGTCTACTTCAACTAATCTCATGTCTTTTGTTTCCAATATTTTTAGATCTTTTGAGGCCGGTACCCAACTTGATGCAATATACACCGACTTTCATGCATCATTCATCTCTTTGATTTCGACTCCTCTCTTAACTCTTTCCGTAACCGTATTTTTTCTTCTAATTCCCTTTAATTATTCTCCTTAGTTTTCTATTACTCTCTTTTTTTTGTTAAGTTTATGATAGTCTCTACGCTCTACCCTTGTTTTTTTCTTTTCTTTTTTGCTAGGTCAAGACTAGGTTAGTTAGGCTTAGTTTTTCATGAATCATTTTGTTTTTTTTGTTAGTATTTAATTAGTTTTAAGTCCATTATATTTAGCCTTGATGGCAGATATTGTATTAAATAAATGAAATGAAATGAAATGAAATGAAATGAAATGAAATGAAAAGATCCAAACAAGAGAGACACTTCATTAGATTTAACCATTATCACACAAGATCTATTTACCAGAATAGAAAAAAAATAATAGAACAACATATAGGAAGCAGCAAACACAGGATAACCAAAGCATGCATAAAAGAAAAGACTTAGAAACAACAAAGAATACAAAATAATATGGAAAAAGTACTTAAAAACTTGCAAACCCTTAAAATAGATACTAACAATTCCAAATAACAAAATAATGAAAAAATAATAAAACAAAATAAAACTAAGGTAAATTATGAGCCTAAGTCGTGGTGGAATAAAGACATTAAAACGACACTAAAAAAACAGAAATATAGCAAGAACAATATACAACAATACAAAAAATATAAAAGATGCCATAGAGTACAAAAAATGAAGCACTACTAAAAAGAAAAAGAAAATTGAGTAAAAAAGAAAATTGAGTTCTACAAAAACTCAATAGAAAAATAAACAAAAACACCACGACAAAGGAACTATGGAGGCTAGTTAAAAAGTTAGATGGTAAGGAAGAAATGATAAGAGAAGAAAATACAATCTAAAACAACAAAGAATCGACGAAAGAACTTCTCAGAAAAACATATGGAAAAAATGAAAAAATTGATATTGAATCAATAAACATACCTTAATTTATAAACGAAAACAAACTGATAGACGAAGAAGAGTGGCATAAAATTCAAAAAAAAAATCAGCTCCAGGAGTAGATAAAATAACATACGAAATGCTGAAAAACATGAACCCAGAAACATAAAAAATTAGAAGGGACGAAAAAAACGAGATGTGGGAAAAAGAGAGACTAAAAAAGAGCTAAAAATAATAAAAAAAAACCATAGCAATACAAAAACCAAACAGGGACAAAACAAAAGTAGAAAATTATAGATTCATATCATTAATTAATACGATCATGAAAGTAGGCAATTCGGCAGTCCTAAAAAATCTTTTGGTTTCAGAAAAAAATAAATCAATTCAAATGTGCACAAACTATTTGCTAAACTGGATACAAAAAAAAAAACACACA
Organism: Anopheles merus; assembly: GCF_017562075.2. Lineage (NCBI taxonomy): Eukaryota > Metazoa > Arthropoda > Insecta > Diptera > Culicidae > Anopheles > Anopheles merus. Next base: position 35,546 of record NW_024427674.1, on the reverse strand, counting down.
CACAAAAAGGAAAAATAGGTATTATCTTTGCAGACTTAGCAAACACAGATAATATCGTAAAACTAAAAATACTTAAAGAAGAACTTGTCAAGGCAAACATGAATAGCCAAATAATAACCTGGATTAGTCAATTTAAAAAAAATAGGACCATAGAATTAGAATGTAATAAAAAAAATCAAAAATCTAGTCAGTGATAGACTGCCACAGGGTGACGTGATGTCCCCAACATTATTTAATAAATAAAAACATAAATAGATAAAAACATAACACTACTAAATAGAACACTCCAAAGAGGTATAATAGAATTCCATACAGCAATAAGCGAACTAAAATTGCGAACTAGTATTGCTTTCCTGACGATAACTACTGTGTTCATGATATTTTCGGCTTCTATTCGTGGCTCTTTCGACGTTCATCCACAGCTTGCATCTAAAATGGAGGACGTGTGTCATGCATGTTCTGATGCACTGGGCCCGGTTGAAGGCTCAATTACGTGCCTGTATTGTGAGGGTACTTACCATCTGGCGTGCACGAAAGTGCCCATATCAGTGATCGACGAAGTGAAAAGGATGCCTTCGCTGCACTGGAGTTGCATTGCGTGTACTAATGCGATTGGTAATCCGCGAAGCAAAGTGTTTAAGGGTACGGGTAGGCAAGTTGGCTTTCAAGCCGCCCTCACAGCTGCCGTTGAAGCAATGAAGTCCAGCTTAGTACCACCGGTAGTGCAAGAGATTCGGGATGGCTTTGCCGGATTCGCCGCGTCCCATTCAGCATCCTTCCAGCACTGCATCCAATTTTCCCCGGATGCAACGGAAAAACGGAAAAAGACGGAGATTATTCCGCGAAGTAGTTGCATCCTCGGATACCATGTTTGTTGACAGTGCAGCAACCTCAAACATCACAAATACCAACAACACTCACCGGATCGATCGACCTTCACTACCACCTATTATAACAGGCACCAATACTACCTCAGCTCCTATACCAACTGTGCCACAAATATCAAAAACTGATTACCTGTGGCTGCACCTATCAAAACTGGCTGCATCCGTCACCACTAAACAAGTTATCTCGATGGTGAGTTCGCCGCTGGACACCCCAGACGTAATCGCTTTTAGCCTATTAAAAGCTGGAACGGTTCCTAACTCCCTGAGTGCGATAACATTCAAGGTCAGGATCCCCGCTGTCCTTCGTAGCAAGGCGCTTAACGCAGCCTCTTGGCCGGCCGGGCTCGGTGTGCGTGAGTTCATCTCGCTCCCGCCGCGATCTCTTCAATCACGTACACATCACATGAACACTTACATATCACTACCGCAACAATCCCGAACTCAACATTCTCCGGTAGCGCCACAGCCCTGCACTCAGCTCTCACCGTTACCACAACAGTCTCCCATTCAACACAACAATCCTTACTCACCTGCACTTATCCGTGAACCTTCGCAGACACAAGCTGAACACTCACCAACCGATATGTATCGCACTCTCACTTCACCTACTCTTCCGTCCACATCACGAGCAAAAACGCGTCAAACTACAATGGCTCAATTTTTCCGAAGTAACCGCACCACAGCAACGCAGTCATATGGTACTCACACGGTCCGAGCAATCCCTTCGACAACACAGACACTCATCATACACTCACCATCTACGATAAGCTCCGTCATTTCCAACATACCAGCTACTAACACTTGATTACATCAAGCACCCAGCGATCAAGCGACGCGTATAACCGTGTTTTATCAAAATGTGCGTGGTCTGCGCTCTAAAGCCGATGAGTTCCGCTTATCGGTAATGGATACTGAATACGATGTATTGGTGCTTACCGAAACCTGGCTTGATCCCTCTATTCCCACCGCTCTCTTGTTTGGTGATGAGTATCGTATTTACCGTTGCGACCGAGATACCACCAATAGCTCTCACTCTCGCGGGGGTGGTGCTCTAATTGCATGCAGTGTTTCCCTCTCGTCGTACACGAATCATGTGCTGTCCCAGACACTCGAGGTAACATGCATCTGCATTCAGCTAAGCAACCATCGTTTGTATGTTGCTGCAGTCTATCTTCCACCAAATCACAGCACAGACGAGACGAAAATAAATGAATTGCTAAAATGGATCAATGAAATTTGCGCCTCCTTATGTCCGGATGATAGATTTTTACTCATCGGTGACTTTAATCAGCCTACTCTCTCTTGGTCACCTGCACCTGTCGAACAAGATACGGCTTTTAGTTTTTTCGAGCCTCATACTCAATCAGCACGATGTGCCCAATTAATTGACGGATTGCACCTGAACGCTTTATATCAACTCAACAACAAGAAAAACTATCTGAACAGAACTCTTGATCTGATTTATGCAAATTGGCCAGCTGCTTCAGCCTCATCGTCCATAAGGACCTCTGATACCCCTCTACTACCGGTCGACCACCACCATCCACCATTGGAGTTCAATCTCAACATTGATACTCCTACCGCCCAACTACCATCTAATGTTGCGGAAAGGCGGCTCGATTTTAGTCGTATTAATTTGCCTAAGCTCGAGAGATTGATCTCACAATATGACGAATCTTTTGACTGCTCGAACTTTTTAACTCTTGACCATGCTGTCGATGATTTCTCTCAGTTTATGCGAACGGCACTTAACGAATGCGTCCCCGTCAAAAAGCCGCATCGAGGTGACGCACCGCAGCCTGGGGTGACCGCACACTACGTACATTGAAAAGAGCGAAACGTGCTGCATATCGTAACTCGCGTGATCCAAGGTGTCCCGCTTTGCGGGTTTACCACAATAGCGTCCACGCACTTTATCGACGTTATAACAGAATCTGCCACCGCAGGTACTTACGTAATATAGAAAAAAAAGCTGCGCGTGCATCCTCAACACTTCTGGACCTACGCAAACAATAAGCGCAAATCTTCCGGTTCCCCAGGTTTGATCCGCTACAAGGGGAACCGAGCTTGCACACTCCCAGATATGTGCGAATTGTTTGCAACACGTTTTGAGGAAACTTTTGTTTCTGAAGACATGCACCCCGAGGCTCTTCATGCTGCACTTACTAACACACCCGCAGATGCACTTCGTCCCATGCTTCCGGTCATTAATACCTCGTCAGTCACCCGCGCCATAGACCGCCTAAAGATGTCCTACACCGCCGGCCCTGATGGCATCCCGGCAGTGATCCTGAAAAAGTGCACTGCGTCGATTGCTCCGATACTAGTAAAAATCTTCGATGAATCACTACGTTCATGCACCTTTCCTGTCTCCTGGAAGGTCTCATGGTTAACACCAATCCATAAGAAAGGCTGCAAGAATGAGGCTTCTAACTATCGCGCAATTACATCGCTAGGGGCCATTGCAAAAGTGCTTGAGCTGCAACAACCACAAACCTTATGCAATTCGTCAGTAGCTGCCATAAATCCATTGATGCTCGCCTTCAAGTAGATGTCATTTACACCGATTTAAAAGCCGCCTTCGACAGGATATCTCACGTCATATTACTAGCAAAACTCGACAGACTTGGCCTCCCAGATCCCCTAGTTGCTTGGCTGAGATCATACCTAATGGGCCGCACTTATTCCGTTAGGATGGGGCCCCATTTATCTAGATCCCTCCGTGCTTCTTCTGGCGTCTCTCAAGGCAGCAATCTGGGACCTTTACTATTTGTCCTTTATATAAATGATGTTTCCACGATCCTTCCTGCGGATAATCACCTGCTCTATGCGGACGACACCAAAATCTTTCGGCAAATCCAGGGACCAGACGACCATCGCATACTCCAGGCTTCACTAGAAGAATTCGATAACTGATGCACGCGAAACTCCTTAACCATTTGTGTTGATAAGTGTGTTACCATCACCATCAGCCGTTCGCGCTCTCCAGTGCATTTCGACTACACGCTAAACGGGCAAACTTTGCAGAGAGTCGATTGTGTCAAGGACTTGGGTGTTTTCGTCGACGCGAGACTCACGTTTGAGCAACACCTTGATCACGTTGTAACAAGATGCAGTCAATTGTTAGGTTTAGTCGTTAACATGACTCGCGAGCTCTCTGACCCAATCTGCAGCAAAACTCTTTATTGCAGCGGCCGGCAAACTTTTGAGACAACGGGCCAAATTTAGTTATTGATCTGCAGCCGCGGGCCAGGAGAATGCGGTAATTCAATTATTGTGATTTAATTATTACTTTATTAAATTTTATAAAACAAAATAATTGATTAATGATATCAAGCAATGTGATTGGTATTATTGCTGTTTTCCTATAATCGTGTCATCCAAGCATGGTTCAAAATTGATATAACCTACTTATTAACATTTTTTTTAATATACAAAAATATAAATCATAAAATTTCGTATGCGATCTTCATTTCGATAGGCTTATTATGGTGTTAAAATGATGTTAATATTACATAACGGTTGCATTAAAAAATGGACAACAATTATCGATTTTTCATGGGTTTATCTTAACCCGCACTAACAAAACGTCATTACACTTTATCACCAGTAGTATCCCATTAGTTAACAGACAAAATTTGACTCCTCTATCAGTCGAACTCTAACCATGATGGCCAAAAAGTGAATCAAAAGCGTGCGCGATCAAAGAATGGCACCCCGTAGCGTCCAAAATGGACTCCGTGCGGAAGTTTTTGGACGTCGTATATACCCGTTTTTGCATTTTGGTCGCCAACGTCTTGGAACTATAAGGCAACTGTTGTGGTCACGAAGTGGAAGGCTCCCTACATTCGGCGTTAAGGACGTATGCAGCCACTGAGTGACTGATGAGCGGTTAGCAGACGAGAGAGCGCCAGACGCTCGTGGGACACCGTCGGGAACACAAGGGCTGATCGTGTAATAAAGTATTGTGTATTGTTTATTACGTGTTCGGTGTAAATATAAATTGTATACTCTCGGCCATCCGAACACAACAGTGGCGACGAGGAAAACAAAATAGACTTTTGGGAGTTTTTCGAGTAAAGTTTACATGTTATGCGTGTGTCAGTCGTTGCTATAACTCTCGTGCTAGCGTCGCGCGTGTGTATGTGCGTCGCGTGATCGTACCGTGTCTCGGGTCGTATTTAATTTGTTTTATCGGGTGTTCTGTGCGTACTGCAACAATTCCTTCGTTACGGAAGCGGAGAAGAATGAACAGCCCAGGAGATCAGCCCCCATCGGAAGAGCAGCGTCGAGCATCGCAAAATTGGTACAGCGTTCCCGGTGCAGCAAGTATGCCGCAGCAGCCGCAGCAGCCATCATTAGTAGCAGTGCCACCAAATCTACAAAGTGCAATGCCCTCAGCATACCAGAATCCAGCGCCATCGCTTGTTGTAGAATTTTGTTGAAGGGTCATCGCACCAAGCAGCGTCATCGCACCAAGCAGCGTCATCGCACCAAGCAACGTCATCGCACCAAGCAGCGTCATCGGAGCAAATGATGCAACTGATCATTTTAATGCAGAAACAGATAAGCCAACTCACATTAATGCAAAATAATTCGGCAATTGCCAAGCCCCCAGAAAATGTATTAACTTCCGCACCTTTTGCAGAGCAAATACTCGATTCTTTATCGCACCACATAAAGGAGTTCCACTACGAGGAGGAAGCAAAAATGACCTTTGCTTCGTGGTTTGCTCGATATGAGGATTTGTTTGAACGAGATGCTTCAAGGTTGGATGATAGCGCAAAAGTGCGGCTCCTCATAAGAAAACTGGGCGCAGCAGTATATGAAAGATATACCAATTTCATATTGCCAAAGAGTTGTCGTGATTTTTCGTTCAGCGAAACGATAAAAAAGCTGTCATCGTTATTCGGAGTGAAAGAGTCATTGTTGCATAGGCGTTATAAATGCTTGAACCTAATGAAACGACGTAGCGAAGATTATCTGGCATATTCTTGTCGTGTGAATCGATCCTGTGTAGATTTTGAAATTGGAAAATTAACTGAGGAACAATTCAAGTGTCTGATATACGTATGCGGACTGCGGGACGAAGAAGACGTCAAGATTCGAACACGTCTACTTGGAAAGATCGACGACCGAAACGACACAACACTGGAAAGTTTAACAGCAGACTGCCAGCGTATTTTGAACTTAAAAAAAGACAGTGCTATGATCGAGAAAGCAGCAACCGAACAAGTTTTCGCTGTGCAAAAGAAAACTGACGAACCAAAGTTTTCTGAGCGCCAAAATTTCCAGAGCAGAAAGCACGAATATAAGCGTCCTCAAACCCTACCTGGAAGAAATTGCTGGCTTTGTGGAAAAAATCATTGGGCGCATGATTGTTCTTTTAAGTCGAATGTGTGTCGTGTCTGTAAGAAAAAGGGTCATAGAGACGGTTACTGTCCAAAACCGAAACGTTATTCAGATAGTCCAACATACAGAAACAAGTTTTCATCACGAGTGGTTTCGGTGAATACAACGAATGTTCAGCAAAGGCGAAAATATATCAATATTTTTATAAATAATGTAAGCACTCGATTGCAGTTCGACACAGGATCTGATATAACGATCATTAATCGAAACGTATGGCAACGTCTTGGAAAGCCTGAACTAAAACGAACAGTTAGCGCAAGAACAGCATCAGGAAGCGGACTCTTTCTGTTAGGAGAGTTTGAAGCGAATGTTACCATCGGAAGCGTAACTCATGTGGCTTCTTTAAGAGTAGCACAGGCAGACATACTATTGCTCGGAACAGACTTAATAGACCTGTTCGCACTTGGTTCTACCCCCATGGATGCTTTTTGTAGGCATATCTCATCTGAGGATTACTCTAAGACGGTTGAGCGGAGATTTCAAGAGGTCTTCAACGGCATGGGTCTGTGCACAAAGGCTAGTGTAAAACTGCAGCTGAAGGAAAACGTTCGTCCAGTATTTTGCCCAAAGCGACCGGTAGCTTATGCAGTACAGGAGTTAGTCGACAAGGAACTCGATCGACTAGAGCAGATGAGCATAATATCTCCAACGGATTACTCTGAATGGGCAGCACCTATCGTCGTCGTCCGCAAGGCAAACGGCAGCATTCGGCTTTGCGGGGACTACTCAACTGACGCGTTGCAGCAACATGAGTATCCTTTACCATTACCTGAAGATATCTTCGCTAGACTATCGCAATGCAAAATATTTAGCAAAATTGATCTATCCGATGCTTTCTTACAGGTAGAAATCGACCCTGCCTACCGATCTTTACTCACCATCAATACACATCGAGGTTTATTCACCTACAATAGATTGCCGCCTGGTATTAAGATTGCTCCAGCAGCGTTCCAGCAGCTTATCGACACAATGCTGGCTGGTGTAAAAGGAGTGTCATGTTACATGGACGACATCATTGTCGGAGGAGCCACTGAACAAGAGCATGAAGCAAATTTAATGGCAGTTTTGAAAAGAATTCAAGAGTATGGATTCAGCATTCGATCGGAAAAATGCGCTTTTAAGGTTCAACAACTAAGATATTTGGGTTACATCATCGACACCCACGGATTGCGCCCCGATCCAGCGAAGATCGATGTCATAAAAAGGCTTCCAGAACCAACAGATGTGAGCGGCGTCCGATCCTTTCTAGGAGCCATAAATTATTATGCCAGATTTGTCCCAAACATGCGAGAGTTGCGATATCCACTGGATAACTTATTGAAGACAAATGCACAATTTCGATGGACCGCCGATTGTAAAAGAGCGTTTGAAAGATTTAAATCCTTGCTATCATCGAACTTGTTGTTAACGCATTATGATCCAAGGCATAAAATAATAGTATCGGCAGATGCATCATCAATAGGTATTGGTGCCACTATTAGCCACATGTTTCCCAATGGTACCATACGTGTGGTTCAACACGCCTCTAGAGCACTTACAAAAACGGAAGAAGGATATAGCCAAATAGATCGTGAAGGACTGGCAATCATCTTCGCGGTAACGAAATTCCACAAGATGATATTTGGAAGGCGTTTCCAGCTTCAGACAGATCATCGTCCACTACTGCGGATCTTTGGGTCGAAAAAAGGGATCCCAGTCTACACTGCCAACCGCTTGCAGCGTTTTGCGCTCACGCTATTGTCATACGATTTCGGCATTGAATATGTACGCACCGAATCATTCGGAAATGCCGATGTACTCTCCAGGCTAATTAACAAGCATGATAAACCGGATGAGGATTGTGTAATCGCTTCTGTTGCACTAGAGATGGATGTAAAGTCTATTGCAACAAGCGCTTTAGTTACGTTTCCCTTGAGTTTTAGAGAGGTCGCTCGAGAAACGAATCGTGATCCTATAGCAAGGAAGTTGCATTACTACATAAAAAACGGGTGGCCACGTAACATTGCCCTTGGCGCAGATTCATCTCGTTATCACAGCAGGAAGGAAGACTATTCAACGGTGGAAGGATGTATTTTGGTCGGAGAGAGAGTGTTAATACCAGAGAAACTACGCAAGCAATGTCTGTCCCAGCTTCATCGAGGACATCCTGGTATCCAGCGCATGAAGGCGATTGCGCGTAGCTATGTGTTTTGGCCGTCGTTAAATGAAGACATCATCGATCTCGTCAGTAATTGCCATTCATGTGCTCTGGCAGCAAAATCTCCTGCTCATGCTGATCCTTTGCCGTGGCCGAAGACAACAACGCCATGGGAGCGTGTCCATGTGCACTACGCGGGCCCAATAGATGGAGACTATTTTTTGGTAGTAGTCGATGCGCATACTAAGTGGCCAGAGATCATCCGGACGGCTAGTATCACAGCCCGCATAACCGTTAGTATCTTGAGAGGGTTGTTCGCGCGTTTCGGTATGCCCACGACACTGGTGAGCGACAATGGCACACAATTCACCAGCGGTGAGTTTTCAGAGTTCTGTTTGAGTAATGGTGTGCATCACATTACGTCTGCCCCGTTTCATCCGCAATCAAACGGGCAGGCAGAAAGATTCGTAGATACGTTTAAGCGCTCGTTAACCAAGATAAGAGTAGGAGGAGCACCGCTGCAGGAAGCACTGGACCTATTCCTACAGACATATCGAACCACGCCAAACCCTCAGTTAGAGCAAAACAAAACACCTGCTGAAGTTATGTTTGGACGACCTATACGAACGTGTTTTGATTTACTCCGTCCCCCAAGGAAAATTCAACATGATTTTAGAGAAGGGAATGAAAGATCGTTCGAGCGTGATGACCTTGTCTATGCTAAGGCGTATAGTAGGAACAATTGGCATTGGGTTCCAGGAAGAGTGATTCGGAAACGTGGAAATGTTACCTACGAGGTACTGACTGGTCATCGCAGCGTCATTAGACACATTAATCAACTGAAAAGGCGTGGACCATTAAACAGCCAGGGTCCCATGACGGAACGTTTCAATCCATTACCGTTGGATGTATTATTGGATTCCTGGAGCATACCCGTTACACCATCAGTGCTCCCAGATGTTTATCCAACACAACTTGCACCGCCAGTGGCGACTCCAACTGAGCCGCCATCTCTTCCCCCACATCGATCCATTCCTCAGCATCAACGTTCACCACGTCGCTCTTCTCGGTCTAGAAGAGCTCCACGTCGGTTCGATCCGTACCTACGCTATTAAAAAGGGGGAGATGTTGTGGTCACGAAGTGGAAGGCTCCCTACATTCGGCGTTAAGGACGTATGCAGCCACTGAGTGACTGATGAGCGGTTAGCAGACGAGAGAGCGCCAGACGCTCGTGGGACACCGTCGGGAACACAAGGGCTGATCGTGTAATAAAGTATTGTGTATTGTTTATTACGTGTTCGGTGTAAATATAAATTGTATACTCTCGGCCATCCGAACACAACAGTGGCGACGAGGAAAACAAAATAGACTTTTGGGAGTTTTTCGAGTAAAGTTTACATGTTATGCGTGTGTCAGTCGTTGCTATAACTCTCGTGCTAGCGTCGCGCGTGTGTATGTGCGTCGCGTGATCGTACCGTGTCTCGGGTCGTATTTAATTTGTTTTATCGGGTGTTCTGTGCGTACTGCAACAATTCCTTCGTTACGGAAGCGGAGAAGAATGAACAGCCCAGGAGATCAGCCCCCATCGGAAGAGCAGCGTCGAGCATCGCAAAATTGGTACAGCGTTCCCGGTGCAGCAAGTATGCCGCAGCAGCCGCAGCAGCCATCATTAGTAGCAGTGCCACCAAATCTACAAAGTGCAATGCCCTCAGCATACCAGAATCCAGCGCCATCGCTTGTTGTAGAATTTTGTTGAAGGGTCATCGCACCAAGCAGCGTCATCGCACCAAGCAGCGTCATCGCACCAAGCAACGTCATCGCACCAAGCAGCGTCATCGGAGCAAATGATGCAACTGATCATTTTAATGCAGAAACAGATAAGCCAACTCACATTAATGCAAAATAATTCGGCAATTGCCAAGCCCCCAGAAAATGTATTAACTTCCGCACCTTTTGCAGAGCAAATACTCGATTCTTTATCGCACCACATAAAGGAGTTCCACTACGAGGAGGAAGCAAAAATGACCTTTGCTTCGTGGTTTGCTGGATATGAGGATTTGTTTGAACGAGATGCTTCAAGGTTGGATGATAGCGCAAAAGTGCGGCTCCTCATAAGAAAACTGGGCGCAGCAGTATATGAAAGATATACCAATTTCATATTGCCAAAGAGTTGTCGTGATTTTTCGTTCAGCGAAACGATAAAAAAGCTGTCATCGTTATTCGGAGTGAAAGAGTCATTGTTGCATAGGCGTTATAAATGCTTGAACCTAATGAAACGACGTAGCGAAGATTATCTGGCATATTCTTGTCGTGTGAATCGATCCTGTGTAGATTTTGAAATTGGAAAATTAACTGAGGAACAATTCAAGTGTCTGATATACGTATGCGGACTGCGGGACGAAGAAGACGTCGAGATTCGAACACGTCTACTTGGAAAGATCGACGACCGAAACGACACAACACTGGAAAGTTTAACAGCAGACTGCCAGCGTATTTTGAACTTAAAAAAAGACAGTGCTATGATCGAGAAAGCAGCAACCGAACAAGTTTTCGCTGTGCAAAAGAAAACTGACGAACCAAAGTTTTCTGAGCGCCAAAATTTCCAGAGCAGAAAGCACGAATATAAGCGTCCTCAAACCCTACCTGGAAGAAATTGCTGGCTTTGTGGAAAAAATCATTGGGCGCGTGATTGTCCTTTTAAGTCGAATGTGTGTCGTGTCTGTAAGAAAAAGGGTCATAGAGACGGTTACTGTCCAAAACCGAAACGTTATTCAGATAGTCCAACATACAGAAACAAGTTTTCATCACGAGTGGTTTCGGTGAATACAACGAATGTTCAGCAAAGGCGAAAATATATCAATATTTTTATAAATAATGTAAGCACTCGATTGCAGTTCGACACAGGATCTGATATAACGATCATTAATCGAAACGTATGGCAACGTCTTGGAAAGCCTGAACTAAAACGAACAGTTAGCGCAAGAACAGCATCAGGAAGCGGACTCTTTCTGTTAGGAGAGTTTGAAGCGAATGTTACCATCGGAAGCGTAACTCATGTGGCTTCTTTAAGAGTAGCACAGGCAGACATACTATTGCTCGGAACAGACTTAATAGACCTGTTCGCACTTGGTTCTACCCCCATGGATGCTTTTTGTAGGCATATCTCATCTGAGGATTACTCTAAGACGGTTGAGCGGAGATTTCAAGAGGTCTTCAACGGCATGGGTCTGTGCACAAAGGCTAGTGTAAAACTGCAGCTGAAGGAAAACGTTCGTCCAGTATTTTGCCCAAAGCGACCGGTAGCTTATGCAGTACAGGAGTTAGTCGACAAGGAACTCGATCGACTAGAGCAGATGAGCATAATATCACCAACGGATTACTCTGAATGGGCAGCACCTATCGTCGTCGTCCGCAAGGCAAACGGCAGCATTCGGCTTTGCGGGGACTACTCAACTGGACTAAATGACGCGTTGCAGCAACATGAGTATCCTTTACCATTACCTGAAGATATCTTCGCTAGACTATCGCAATGCAAAATATTTAGCAAAATTGATCTATCCGATGCTTTCTTACAGGTAGAAATCGACCCTGCCTACCGATCTTTACTCACCATCAATACGCATCGAGGTTTATTCACCTACAACAGATTGCCGCCTGGTATTAAGATTGCTCCAGCAGCGTTCCAGCAGCTTATCGACACAATGCTGGCTGGTGTAAAAGGAGTGTCATGTTACATGGACGACATCATTGTCGGAGGAGCCACTGAACAAGAGCATGAAGCAAATTTAATGGCAGTTTTGAAAAGAATTCAAGAGTATGGATTCAACATTCGATCGGAAAAATGCGCTTTTAAGGTTGAGCAACTAAGATATGTGGGTTACCTCATCGACACCCACGGATTGCGCCCCGATCCAGCGAAGATCGATGTCATAAAAAGGCTTCCAGAACCAACAGATGTGAGCGGCGTCCGATCCTTTCTAGGAGCCATAAATTATTATGCCAGATTTGTCCCAAACATGCGAGAGTTGCGATATCCACTGGATAACTTATTGAAGACAAATGCACAATTTCGATGGACCGCCGATTGTAAAAGAGCGTTTGAAAGATTTAAATCCTTGCTATCATCGAACTTGTTGTTAACGCATTATGATCCAAGGCATAAAATAATAGTATCGGCAGATGCATCATCAATAGGTATTGGTGCCACTATTAGCCACATGTTTCCCAATGGTACCATACGTGTGGTTCAACACGCCTCTAGAGCACTTACAAAAACGGAAGAAGGATATAGCCAAATAGATCGTGAAGGACTGGCAATCATCTTCGCGGTAACGAAATTCCACAAGATGATATTTGGAAGGCGTTTCCAGCTTCAGACAGATCATCGTCCACTACTGCGGATCTTTGGGTCGAAAAAAGGGATCCCAGTCTACACTGCCAACCGCTTGCAGCGTTTTGCGCTCACGCTATTGTCATACGATTTCGGCATTGAATATGTACGCACCGAATCATTCGGAAATGCCGATGTACTCTCCAGGCTAATTAACAAGCATGATAAACCGGATGAGGATTGTGTAATCGCTTCTGTTGCACTAGAGATGGATGTAAAGTCTATTGCAACAAGCGCTTTAGTTACGTTTCCCTTGAGTTTTAGAGAGGTCGCTCGAGAATCGAATCGTGATCCTATAGCAAGGAAGTTGCATTACTACATAAAAAACGGGTGGCCACGTAACATTGCCCTTGGCGCAGATTCATCTCGTTATCACAGCAGGAAGGAAGACTATTCAACGGTGGAAGGATGTATTTTGGTCGGAGAGAGAGTGTTAATACCAGAGAAACTACGCAAGCAATGTCTGTCCCAGCTTCATCGAGGACATCCTGGTATCCAGCGCATGAAGGCGATTGCGCGTAGCTATGTGTTTTGGCCGTCGTTAAATGAAGACATCATCGATCTCGTCAGTAATTGCCATTCATGTGCTCTGGCAGCAAAATCTCCTGCTCATGCTGATCCTTTGCCGTGGCCGAAGACAACAACGCCATGGGAGCGTGTCCATGTGCACTACGCGGGCCCAATAGATGGAGACTATTTTTTGGTAGTAGTCGATGCGCATACTAAGTGGCCAGAGATCATCCGGACGGCTAGTATCACAGCCCGCATAACCGTTAGTATCTTGAGAGGGTTGTTCGCGCGTTTCGGTATGCCCACGACACTGGTGAGCGACAATGGCACACAATTCACCAGCGGTGAGTTTTCAGAGTTCTGTTTGAGTAATGGTGTGCATCACATTACGTCTGCCCCGTTTCATCCGCAATCAAACGGGCAGGCAGAAAGATTCGTAGATACGTTTAAGCGCTCGTTAACCAAGATAAGAGTAGGAGGAGCACCGCTGCAGGAAGCACTGGACCTATTCCTACAGACATATCGAACCACGCCAAACCCTCAGTTAGAGCAAAACAAAACACCTGCTGAAGTTATGTTTGGACGACCTATACGAACGTGTTTTGATTTACTCCGTCCCCCAAGGAAAATTCAACATGATTTTAGAGAAGGGAATGAAAGATCGTTCGAGCGTGATGACCTTGTCTATGCTAAGGCGTATAGTAGGAACAATTGGCATTGGGTTCCAGGAAGAGTGATTCGGAAACGTGGAAATGTTACCTACGAAGTACTGACTGGTCATCGCAACGTCATTAGACACATTAATCAACTGAAAAGGCGTGGACCATTAAACAGCCAGGGTCCCATGACGGAACGTTTCAATCCATTACCGTTGGATGTATTATTGGATTCCTGGAGCATACCCGTTACACCATCAGTGCTCCCAGATGTTTATCCAACACAACTTGCACCGCCAGTGGCGACTCCAACTGAGCCGCCATCTCTTCCCCCACATCGATCCATTCCTCAGCATCAACGTTCACCACGTCGCTCTTCTCGGTCTAGAAGAGCTCCACGTCGGTTCGATCCGTACCTACGCTATTAAAAAGGGGGAGATGTTGTGGTCACGAAGTGGAAGGCTCCCTACATTCGGCGTTAAGGACGTATGCAGCCACTGAGTGACTGATGAGCGGTTAGCAGACGAGAGAGCGCCAGACGCTCGTGGGACACCGTCGGGAACACAAGGGCTGATCGTGTAATAAAGTATTGTGTATTGTTTATTACGTGTTCGGTGTAAATATAAATTGTATACTCTCGGCCATCCGAACACAACAGTGGCGACGAGGAAAACAAAATAGACTTTTGGGAGTTTTTCGAGTAAAGTTTACATGTTATGCGTGTGTCAGTCGTTGCTATAACTCTCGTGCTAGCGTCGCGCGTGTGTATGTGCGTCGCGTGATCGTACCGTGTCTCGGGTCGTATTTAATTTGTTTTATCGGGTGTTCTGTGCGTACTGCAACAATTCCTTCGTTACGGAAGCGGAGAAGAATGAACAGCCCAGGAGATCAGCCCCCATCGGAAGAGCAGCGTCGAGCATCGCAAAATTGGTACAGCGTTCCCGGTGCAGCAAGTATGCCGCAGCAGCCGCAGCAGCCATCATTAGTAGCAGTGCCACCAAATCTACAAAGTGCAATGCCCTCAGCATACCAGAATCCAGCGCCATCGCAGAATTTTGTTGAAGGGTCATCGCACCAAGCAGCGTCATCGCACCAAGCAGCGTCATCGCACCAAGCAACGTCATCGCACCAAGCAGCGTCATCGGAGCAAATGATGCAACTGATCATTTTAATGCAGAAACAGATAAGCCAACTCACATTAATGCAAAATAATTCGGCAATTGCCAAGCCCCCAGAAAATGTATTAACTTCCGCACCTTTTGCAGAGCAAATACTCGATTCTTTATCGCACCACATAAAGGAGTTCCACTACGAGGAGGAAGCAAAAATGACCTTTGCTTCGTGGTTTGCTCGATATGAGGATTTGTTTGAACGAGATGCTTCAAGGTTGGATGATAGCGCAAAAGTGCGGCTCCTCATAAGAAAACTGGGCGCAGCAGTATATGAAAGATATACCAATTTCATATTGCCAAAGAGTTGTCGTGATTTTTCGTTCAGCGAAACGATAAAAAAGCTGTCATCGTTATTCGGAGTGAAAGAGTCATTGTTGCATAGGCGTTATAAATGCTTGAACCTAATGAAACGACGTAGCGAAGATTATCTGGCATATTCTTGTCGTGTGAATCGATCCTGTGTAGATTTTGAAATTGGAAAATTAACTGAGGAACAATTCAAGTGTCTGATATACGTATGCGGACTGCGGGACGAAGAAGACGTCGAGATTCGAACACGTCTACTTGGAAAGATCGACGACCGAAACGACACAACACTGGAAAGTTTAACAGCAGACTGCCAGCGTATTTTGAACTTAAAAAAAGACAGTGCTATGATCGAGAAAGCAGCAACCGAACAAGTTTTCGCTGTGCAAAAGAAAACTGACGAACCAAAGTTTTCTGAGCGCCAAAATTTCCAGAGCAGAAAGCACGAATATAAGCGTCCTCAAACCCTACCTGGAAGAAATTGCTGGCTTTGTGGAAAAAATCATTGGGCGCGTGATTGTCCTTTTAAGTCGAATGTGTGTCGTGTCTGTAAGAAAAAGGGTCATAGAGACGGTTACTGTCCAAAACCGAAACGTTATTCAGATAGTCCAACATACAGAAACAAGTTTTCATCACGAGTGGTTTCGGTGAATACAACGAATGTTCAGCAAAGGCGAAAATATATCAATATTTTTATAAATAATGTAAGCACTCGATTGCAGTTCGACACAGGATCTGATATAACGATCATTAATCGAAACGTATGGCAACGTCTTGGAAAGCCTGAACTAAAACGAACAGTTAGCGCAAGAACAGCATCAGGAAGCGGACTCTTTCTGTTAGGAGAGTTTGAAGCGAATGTTACCATCGGAAGCGTAACTCATGTGGCTTCTTTAAGAGTAGCACAGGCAGACATACTATTGCTCGGAACAGACTTAATAGACCTGTTCGCACTTGGTTCTACCCCCATGGATGCTTTTTGTAGGCATATCTCATCTGAGGATTACTCTAAGACGGTTGAGCGGAGATTTCAAGAGGTCTTCAACGGCATGGGTCTGTGCACAAAGGCTAGTGTAAAACTGCAGCTGAAGGAAAACGTTCGTCCAGTATTTTGCCCAAAGCGACCGGTAGCTTATGCAGTACAGGAGTTAGTCGACAAGGAACTCGATCGACTAGAGCAGATGAGCATAATATCTCCAACGGATTACTCTGAATGGGCAGCACCTATCGTCGTCGTCCGCAAGGCAAACGGCAGCATTCGGCTTTGCGGGGACTACTCAACTGGACTAAATGACGCGTTGCAGCAACATGAGTATCCTTTACCATTACCTGAAGATATCTTCGCTAGACTATCGCAATGCAAAATATTTAGCAAAATTGATCTATCCGATGCTTTCTTACAGGTAGAAATCGACCCTGCCTACCGATCTTTACTCACCATCAATACGCATCGAGGTTTATTCACCTACAACAGATTGCCGCCTGGTATTAAGATTGCTCCAGCAGCGTTCCAGCAGCTTATCGACACAATGCTGGCTGGTGTAAAAGGAGTGTCATGTTACATGGACGACATCATTGTCGGAGGAGCCACTGAACAAGAGCATGAAGCAAATTTAATGGCAGTTTTGAAAAGAATTCAAGAGTATGGATTCAACATTCGATCGGAAAAATGCGCTTTTAAGGTTGAGCAACTAAGATATGTGGGTTACCTCATCGACACCCACGGATTGCGCCCCGATCCAGCGAAGATCGATGTCATAAAAAGGCTTCCAGAACCAACAGATGTGAGCGGCGTCCGATCCTTTCTAGGAGCCATAAATTATTATGCCAGATTTGTCCCAAACATGCGAGAGTTGCGATATCCACTGGATAACTTATTGAAGACAAATGCACAATTTCGATGGACCGCCGATTGTAAAAGAGCGTTTGAAAGATTTAAATCCTTGCTATCATCGAACTTGTTGTTAACGCATTATGATCCAAGGCATAAAATAATAGTATCGGCAGATGCATCATCAATAGGTATTGGTGCCACTATTAGCCACATGTTTCCCAATGGTACCATACGTGTGGTTCAACACGCCTCTAGAGCACTTACAAAAACGGAAGAAGGATATAGCCAAATAGATCGTGAAGGACTGGCAATCATCTTCGCGGTAACGAAATTCCACAAGATGATATTTGGAAGGCGTTTCCAGCTTCAGACAGATCATCGTCCACTACTGCGGATCTTTGGGTCGAAAAAAGGGATCCCAGTCTACAATGCCAACCGCTTGCAGCGTTTTGCGCTCACGCTATTGTCATACGATTTCGGCATTGAATATGTACGCACCGAATCATTCGGAAATGCCGATGTACTCTCCAGGCTAATTAACAAGCATGATAAACCGGATGAGGATTGTGTAATCGCTTCTGTTGCACTAGAGATGGATGTAAAGTCTATTGCAACAAGCGCTTTAGTTACGTTTCCCTTGAGTTTTAGAGAGGTCGCTCGAGAATCGAATCGTGATCCTATAGCAAGGAAGTTGCATTACTACATAAAAAACGGGTGGCCACGTAACATTGCCCTTGGCGCAGATTCATCTCGTTATCACAGCAGGAAGGAAGACTATTCAACGGTGGAAGGATGTATTTTGGTCGGAGAGAGAGTGTTAATACCAGAGAAACTACGCAAGCAATGTCTGTCCCAGCTTCATCGAGGACATCCTGGTATCCAGCGCATGAAGGCGATTGCGCGTAGCTATGTGTTTTGGCCGTCGTTAAATGAAGACATCATCGATCTCGTCAGTAATTGCCATTCATGTGCTCTGGCAGCAAAATCTCCTGCTCATGCTGATCCTTTGCCGTGGCCGAAGACAACAACGCCATGGGAGCGTGTCCATGTGCACTACGCGGGCCCAATAGATGGAGACTATTTTTTGGTAGTAGTCGATGCGCATACTAAGTGGCCAGAGATCATCCGGACGGCTAGTATCACAGCCCGCATAACCGTTAGTATCTTGAGAGGGTTGTTCGCGCGTTTCGGTATGCCCACGACACTGGTGAGCGACAATGGCACACAATTCACCAGCGGTGAGTTTTCAGAGTTCTGTTTGAGTAATGGTGTGCATCACATTACGTCTGCCCCGTTTCATCCGCAATCAAACGGGCAGGCAGAAAGATTCGTAGATACGTTTAATACGTCCCCATCGTACAGAACGATAACATGTCTCTCAATTATCCATGCTTGGGTATGCGGAGAAACCCAACCCCTTGGGCGGATGGGTTGCATGGCTAAATTGAGAGGGGGTAGATGATTGATTTTCATGACTCTACCTGGGAGCGTCTGTTCTCCATGTTAGGAGCGGCTTCCCCCCAACGTATGTCTCTTCCCGAAGGGCTGCGCTGGCTTCTTCCGTCTTGGCTCGGTGCAGGAATCTAAAAAGCCAACGAGCGTAGGCCCTACGGCAAGACTGGAGGTTAGGGGAGAGGCCTTGCAAGCCACCCTTGTAAAAAACCGCATGCAACGAATAGTCAACAAGAAGAAGTACCGTATCGGACCAATCGATTCAGACCTACGCACCGAAAAAGGATTTACGTTTGGAAGCTCGGGACATGGAACTGCAAACCCCTCTCATCGGATGTGAAGACCCGAATTGCGTTCGATGAGGTCTGGGCCCGCGGTTACGAAAAAGTAGTACTTCAGGAGGTATGCTGGAAAGGCGTGACGGTGCGCCAGTACCGTAGCAACTGCACGATCTACCAGAGCGGTGGAGGGACGCGCGAGCTCGGTACTGCGTTCATGCTGCTGGGTGTGATGCAGCAGAGAGTGATCGGGTGGTGGCCGGTCAACGAACGGATGTGCAGGTTGAGAATTCGTGGCGGATTCTTCAACCTGAGCATTATAAATGTGCATAGTCCGCACCTTAGGAGCACCGATGACGAGAAGGAGGCCTTCTATACGCAGCTGGAGAGAGTGTACGACCGCTGCCCAAAACATGACGTGAAGGTCGTCATCGGATACCTTAATGCTCAGGTCGGACAGGAGGAGGCATATAAACCAATGATTGGAAGCTTCAGCGTCCACCAGGTGACAAATGACAACGGCCTCAGGATGATAAACTTTGCCTCCTCCAAACACATGAGCATCCGCAGCACCTTCTTCCAGCATGCACACCGCACACCTGCACACCTGGAGACACCCGAAGAGCGATTCAAAGTCCCAAATCGACCACGTTCTGATTGACGGAAGGCACTTCTCGGATAGTATCGACGTTAAAACGTATAGAGGCGCAAACGTCGACTCAGACCATTTCCTGGTCATGGTAAAGCTGCGCCAGAAACTCTCCATGGTTAACAACCAACGGAGTCACGCCATCCCAAGGCTCAACCTGGACCGGTTGAAGTGTGCTAATGTGGCATAGGGGTATACGACAGCACTTGGGAAAGTGAGTTTTCAGAGTTCTGTTTGAGTAATGGTGTGCATCACATTACGTCTGCCCCGTTTCATCCGCAATCAAACGGGCAGGCAGAAAGATTCGTAGATACGTTTAAGCGCTCGTTAACCAAGATAAGAGTAGGAGGAGCACCGCTGCAGGAAGCACTGGACCTATTCCTACAGACATATCGAACCACGCCAAACCCTCAGTTAGAGCAAAACAAAACACCTGCTGAAGTTATGTTTGGACGACCTATACGAACGTGTTTTGATTTACTCCGTCCCCCAAGGAAAATTCAACATGATTTTAGAGAAGGGAATGAAAGATCGTTCGAGCGTGATGACCTTGTCTATGCTAAGGCGTATAGTAGGAACAATTGGCATTGGGTTCCAGGAAGAGTGATTCGGAAACGTGGAAATGTTACCTACGAAGTACTGACTGGTCATCGCAACGTCATTAGACACATTAATCAACTGAAAAGGCGTGGACCATTAAACAGCCAGGGTCCCATGACGGAACGTTTCAATCCATTACCGTTGGATGTATTATTGGATTCCTGGAGCATACCCGTTACACCATCAGTGCTCCCAGATGTTTATCCAACACAACTTGCACCGCCAGTGGCGACTCCAACTGAGCCGCCATCTCTTCCCCCACATCGATCCATTCCTCAGCATCAACGTTCACCACGTCGCTCTTCTCGGTCTAGAAGAGCTCCACGTCGGTTCGATCCGTACCTACGCTATTAAAAAGGGGGAGATGTTGTGGTCACGAAGTGGAAGGCTCCCTACATTCGGCGTTAAGGACGTATGCAGCCACTGAGTGACTGATGAGCGGTTAGCAGACGAGAGAGCGCCAGACGCTCGTGGGACACCGTCGGGAACACAAGGGCTGATCGTGTAATAAAGTATTGTGTATTGTTTATTACGTGTTCGGTGTAAATATAAATTGTATACTCTCGGCCATCCGAACACAACAGCAACAATGAAAGCATCGTAAGAAAGCCCAGGTTCATTTTTGAGGAAGAACAAAGAAGCTGAAATGAAGACAGAGGGACAAGTGGCTACATTACTGCGTTAGCTGAACCGGAATATCGATGCAACCCACCAAACAGTAAAATAATACCTGGGAAACATGAAGAAACAGATCAGGAATTAGGAATCGCATCCACTGGCTTCGCTGTGGCAAACAATTACGCGAAAACTCAATGCAATCATTTCAGGTGAATTTCAACAGAATTTCGATATAACACCCTAGTCCGCAAACTGATGCAAAATCTCTACTCTAACAATTTTGTAGCAAAAACTTAGGAGGAATTGATGAAAATCGAAGGTAGAACTTAAATCATGGATGTCTCCGTCCACCGTGGTGAAAATTCCTAATAACTGACGAAAGGCAATTCACAAAATCTTTAACTTATTTGTGCAAGTAATCTGAAATAATTCCCTTTCAACAGATGTAAAAGTAAAGAAATTATCTTTCCTAGTTTTTCTACAACCAGCCGAAAATGGCATATTTTCATCACAGTCGTTATCAGGTACACGGTGGCGGTGCAAATCGAACCACAAAACATGGTTGATTGAAACTTGTAGTGTTTAATTAAAACCAGCTCCGAAAGGTCACAAAGCACAAGCGACTAACTGCACTTTAAAGTTTTCAAGTTTTTTACATTATCATGCTAAAGTTACGGGGATATTGACCTCGAGCTCGAACATACTGAACGGTCCGTCATTCCATAGTACTTTAAGTAAAAGTTGAAAAAGTACGATGGTTTAATATGGTATACTAAAAGATCTTCAGTAATTTGTGTACGATCGTTTCGTTTCTTCGTTTCTTCCCATCTTTCAAAATCAGTCAAATCCTTTCGCGGGCCGGATTGAATGTTGTGGCGGGCCGCATTTGGCCCGCGGGCCGGACTTTGCCGACCGCTGCTCTAGAAGGTTAACATAGGCTCTCCACCTCCTACTCCTTCTCAATACGTCCCCATCGTACAGAACGATAACATGTCTCTCAATTATCCATGCTTGGGTATGCGGAGAAACCCAACCCCTTGGGCGGATGGGTTGCATGGCTAAATTGAGAGGGGGGTAGATGATTGATTTTCATGACTCTACCTGGGAGCGTCTGTTCTCCATGTTAGGAGCGGCTTCCCCCCAACGTATGTCTCTTCCCGAAGGGCTGCGCTGGCTTCTTCCGTCTTGGCTCGGTGCAGGAATCTAAAAAGCCAACGAGCGTAGGCCCTACGACAAGACTGGAGGTTAGGGGAGAGGCCTTGCAAGCCACCCTTGTAAAAAACCGCATGCAACGAATAGTCAACAAGAAGAAGTACCGTATCGGACCAATCGATTCAGACCTACGCACCGAAAAAGGATTTACGTTTGGAAGCTCGGGACATGGAACTGCAAAACCCTCTCATCGGATGTGAAGACCCGAATTGCGTTCGATGAGGTCTGGGCCCGCGGTTACGAAAAAGTAGTACTTCAGGAGGTATGCTGGAAAGGCGTGACGGTGCGCCAGTACCGTAGCAACTGCACGATCTACCAGAGCGGTGGAGGGACGCGCGAGCTCGGTACTGCGTTCATGCTGCTGGGTGTGATGCAGCAGAGAGTGATCGGGTGGTGGCCGGTCAACGAACGGATGTGCAGGTTGAGAATTCGTGGCGGATTCTTCAACCTGAGCATTATAAATGTGCATAGTCCGCACCTTAGGAGCACCGATGACGAGAAGGAGGCCTTCTATACGCAGCTGGAGAGAGTGTACGACCGCTGCCCAAAACATGACGTGAAGGTCGTCATCGGATACCTTAATGCTCAGGTCGGACAGGAGGAGGCATATAAACCAATGATTGGAAGCTTCAGCGTCCACCAGGTGACAAATGACAACGGCCTCAGGATGATAAACTTTGCCTCCTCCAAACACATGAGCATCCGCAGCACCTTCTTCCAGCATGCACACCGCACACCTGCACACCTGGAGACACCCGAAGAGCGATTCAAAGTCCCAAATCGACCACGTTCTGATTGACGGAAGGCACTTCTCGGATAGTATCGACGTTAAAACGTATAGAGGCGCAAACGTCGACTCAGACCATTTCCTGGTCATGGTAAAGCTGCGCCAGAAACTCTCCATGGTTAACAACCAACGGAGTCACGCCATCCCAAGGCTCAACCTGGACCGGTTGAAGTGTGCTAATGTGGCATAGGGGTATACGACAGCACTTGGGAAAGCCGAGAACCGAGAACAACATCGCCGCGATTCCCCTCGCAGACCACTGGCGTATGGTGGAACGAGATGGTTTGACGAAGAGTGCAGACGAGCACTATCCGAGCGCCAGCATGCTACTGCATGAAACCCCTCAGAACGCGGAGATCTACATACGACTGAGGAAACAGCAACCCCTGCTCTTCCAATCCAAGCAGCGCCGTTTTGAAGAGTCAGACAAACAGCTACTGGACCAGCTTTCTCAGTCGGGGGACATCCGCTTGTTCTACAGGAGATTGAAGGAGGCACGGAGCGGGTTTGCTTCTAAAACCGCAATGTGCCTGGATGCGGAATAAAATCTCCTGACGGACGAGCGGGAGGTGATTGAAAGGTGGAAGTGCTACTACGAAGGACATCTGAATGGAGTATAAGCAGGAGAGGCTGGCGCAAGTGGCAGAACAAGGCAACCACCACAGCAGCAGCACAGCAGTAACAACAGCGACAGCATCGGTGCAGACGACAAGGTGCCCCCGCCATCTCTGGATGAGATTGCCAGCGCCATCAAGCAGCTTAAAAGCATGGAGCCGGAGAGGCTTACCGTCGAAATGCATCGGCTGATCGTGAAAGTCTGGGAACAGGAAAAACTACCGGAGGAATGGAAGCTAGGTGTTATTCACCCAGTCTGCAAAAAGGGCGACAGGCTGGATTGTTCGAATTTCCGAGCCATCGCAGTCCTGAATGCCGCCTACAAGATCCTGTCCCAGATCCTGTTCTGCAGACTTGCGCTCCTTGCTATAAATTTTGTCGGAAGCTACGAAGCTGGGTTTGTTGGAGGAATCCACCACCATCCAAATATTCACTCTACGGCAGATCCTCCAGAAGTGCCGAGAGCGCCAGATCCCAACGCACCACCTGTTCATAGACTTCAAGGCGGCCTACGACACCATAGACCGGAAGGAGCTATGGAGCATCATGCAGCAGTACCACTTTCCTGGGAAGTTGATACGGCTGTTAGAGGCCACCATGAGAGAACATAAATGAACAAATGAAAAAAAAACATACTTTCAGATGGAAATAAACAGAAAGAAAAAAATGGAATAGGAATATACATACAGAAAGGACAAGAAAACTGGTATCATAACATTAATATAACGAAACATGCATAGCAAGCATAGAGCTGACAGCAATTGAAATGGCTATGAAAATGCCAGAAGAACTAAATATGGATAAACCAAAAATATACACGGATAGTCTAACAAGCTGTGATATGCTTAAAAAAGCTAAAGATGAGGAAGAAATTGAAGAAACGATATATAGTATAATAGAAATAGGAAATAGATTAAAGGCAAAATATGATGGATACCCGCACGTGTAGGAATACATGGAAACGAATGTGCTGATAGATTAGCCAAAGAAGGAACAATATCAAATATAACAACAGAAAACAAAATAAGAATGGTAGATGCGTATGAAAGATTCAAAATAGAAATGATAAAGAAAACAAAAATCTGATACGAGGAACAATGTCAAAACAAAGGGGGAAAATTCCATGCATTTCAAAGAAAATTTGAAATGATACCTTGGCAAAAAGATATAAACATAATCGCGGAAGAAGTTAGAACAATAAACAAATTGTCACCACGACGACCGATTGACACGACTTGTCACCATTTCGGCTGGCCAAAATGAAATTAGTAGAAACAGGAGTTTGCCAAATATGCCAAACACAAAACACAGCATATGGTTTTTAACTGCAAAAAATACGAAACAAACAGAGGAGACATAACATTTCACAGGTTAAAATAAAGAGTGGAACTCTGAAAACTCTGAAAACTCTGAAGAGTGGAAGAAAACTCTGAATACATTTGAAACGTCAAATGTAGGAGAATACATCCTCACTCGCCTCATACAAGAAGAAGAAGAAGAAGAAGAAGAAGAAGAAGAAGAAGAAGAAGAAGAAGATAAAGGGCGCTCCACTGTATAAGGAATAGGAAATAAAGATTTAATAATTACTTTTGTGTCGATGCATCTAGGTCTTGGTTATTGTTTGAATTGTTTTAATCCCCGTGCATCCGACACAAAACACACAATAAATTAAAATCATTAAAAAAAGTGTTAAAGGCTGTCGGATATAATCAACCGATTTTATTTACACAAAACTGTTACGTTACCTTAACTGCTTATTATTAATTTTAGCCACTATTCTCAACTTGTAAACAATCAATTTAATGCTTTTATTTCATTTTAGATTTGAGCATTTAGATTTTAATCAAACATATCAAACATATTTCCTAAGGTTATTATCAGCCCTACATATTTTGTTTAAAGTCCCGTTTAAAGAAATACCACAGGGGCATTAACAATGCGTTTACATTCGACGAGCTTTAGTACTGGGACTGGCCGTAGACGAAGTTCTTCAAACCCGTTTAACTACAATGCAATGATACGTGCAATGAGAATAAATCTCGGACTAACCCGTGATTGGAATTCTCGCAGATTCTAAACAAACTGTAACATTCTCTATCGTTCTAGTAAATGCATCGAAATAGTCACAATTCAGGTCCATTGGCTTATTCCCTGTGCGTCCATTTAGGACTGCGCTTTTCTACAAAGCTCTTAATTCCCTCACGACCATCAACCGTTGCTAGATTATCAACCATAATTTGCTCACCGAGTTCGTAAGCTGCACCAACGTCTAGCGATATTTGTTTGTAAAAAAATGTCTTTCCTAGTGTAATCACAGTACGGCTTTTCGATGCAATGGCCTTACAAATTTTGCTTACCTCTTCGTTCAACACATCTTGAGGAACAACTTTACTTACAAGTCCAGCCTGTAGAGCTTCATGTGCTGTGATAGGCAGCCCGGTGAATAGCATGTAAGCAGCTCTCATACGCGGAACGGCACGCACCACAGCAATTCCCGGAGTTGAGCAAAATATACCAAAGCTGGCCCTGTTGTGAGTAAAGATATGCAGTAAAAACAATCATCCCGAGCAACACTTTTCGCATGCGTTATTAGTTTTGGTCGTTCGAAAGGTTCTATTACCCAGGCGTAGAAAATGTGCTACTATCACTGCATACAGCCATATCACAGGACGCAACAAGCTGGCATCCAGCAGCCGCCGCTAATCCGTCAACTTTTGCAATCACTGGAACGGGCGCTGAATGAATGGCGCTTATCAGCTCGGAACATTTGTGAAACACTTGTTTATGATGTTCCGATCCACGCTCGGCAGTCAATTCTTTGAGGTTGTGCCCGGCTGAAAACACACGACCTTTCGCTGCCAGCACGATGCACCGCAGTTCCGAATCGTGCTGATTTTCAACAATATTCCTTTGAATACTGTTCATCATTTCCAACGAAAGCGAATTGCGCGTTTTCTCATTGTCTAGCAAAATGGTGCCCACTCCATCTTTGCAGGTGTACGTAGACAGATATCTTAGCGATACACCAGCACAGTGAAGCTGTTTCTACAGGATTCGAGTTCAAGTAGCAACGTTTATCACATTTTTATCCGCATTTCAATGCAAAAATACTTACCAGAAAGTTGCCGTAGCGGGCTAACATTTTGCCGGCGTGTGAACTTGCTTTGTTTTTCCTCGCTTGACATTCGACGCTGCTTGGAACAGAATCGGTCAGCTTATAACAAGCCGCATTTACACTGAAGGGTTTAGTCTTTTGGAGCGAGGCCACGGAGGTGACAAAATGTTGAAAAAAAATTTCAACTTTGTTAAAACTGCTTGTCAACTGCAAAAAAGAGCTTTTCTCGTAGCCATCCAAAATCTACACATGAACGACAAAAAGCTCAAACCTCTGTAAATCGCTCAATATTTGGTTTATAAAGCAATTAATAGATACATAAATCGATTAGAAATTTGCATTCTAGGAATATTACCTTAGCAATGCGCCAAATAGCTATTTGTTTGCTTTCTTGTTCACGCACGTCCAATTCATTTTTCGTAAACTTTTGTCAACTTTATTTCCTGGCTACTCCAGGTTACGAAATTTTGGCAAAAGCTCATGTTTTGCTAACTTTGTCAGCATTTTGTCACCTCGTGTCCATTTTAACAAATAGCAACGAAAGCTCGGAATGGGCTTTGGCTTTGCAGAACTGAACGTTCTGTTTCGATTCCTTGTTTATTCCCACAATTTCATCACGCGCATCAATATTGTTTTCTTTTACACAAAATTTTCATATCATCTCAACCGTTCTGAATCGCCATTTATTGTCATACTTATCCATTATCGAGCTTAGCTTAGGCGTGAATGCTAGAACCACTGTTATTACAGCTTATGATGTTTTGTGTGAACACATGCATGAGATGAAATTGGTAAATCATGGTTAAGTAAAAAGCGTATCCTTCGTAGCAGAAATTTCAATCGCAGTACGTCATGCAAAACGCTCGCCAGAACCTTTGTGTTATCACGAGTGCATAGAATTTGAAATCAGTAGGTAAATTATTCGTTGATATCAAAAACAAACGGAACACCAACGACCGATGCAACAGCATAAGAAATAGTAGAAGAAAAAAAAAATCATATTCAAGGTGATTGCATTTTAAAAGTTGCTCTTCTCGGCAAATCACACCATCCGTCTAAACTTCGGTGATGGGTCTCTTAGCGATGTAAGCTTTGACATTCTCATTATCTAGCACCTTCTGGACCACCTCCTGCAAGTTCGGGAAGTTCTCGAGCAGATTTGTCTTGGTCAGGTAGTTTAGATAGTCTAGGATACCAGCAAAATAAACATCAGCCCAGGTCGGCTTGCCAAGCACCAGGTGGCCATTGTTCTCCTTGGCGATCACGTTCAGCTTAGTCAGATAAAACGGAATCACCTCGTTGTTCAGGGTAACCATTTTTTTCTCCTTCACCATATCGTCCGGTTCGTAGGCGACAATCGCAATTTCTACGAGTAAAGAATGAAATAATGCGTCATTGGTATGGTCGCTATCCCACCATCGACCATCAATACTCACTCAGACGAAAATCATTGATCGTATCGACAATGGCATCGATTTGCAGAGCCTCTAACGGATTATCACCGGCCAGATTGATCTGCTTGGCCACATACCGGCACATTGCCAGTGATTGGTGCACACGCTTACCATCGACCTCCAACACCGGCATCTGGCCCATGGGCATTGCTAGAAAGAGAAACGCGGACCATTGGACGGATAACGGGCAGAGGGAGGGGAAAGAGAGAAAGAGAAATAGCGGTGTTAAATTTTAATAGTAGCTGGATTTGCGAGCGATGTAAATTTTGGTAGCTTTCGCAATGTTTTTTTTTTTAAACATTGTTAAGTTTTTTTTCTGTTTTGTTTGTGTCGTTGTATGAGATAAGCAGCTGAATCTTGAATCCATTGGTTCTACAAAAAGAAACATAAAGCGGAAAATTCGTCTTATCACGGAACCGAATATGGCGAATGCATAGCTATGATACAGTAGTAACAACACATATCAACAGGTTTGTACTAGAAAAAATAAAAATAACACAAAGGAAGAAGATCCGCCAACAACCCGGCCCAACCTAACGTGACTATGCAACTTTGCACGGTCCGAAGGATGAGTATGCTGGTTTGTTAGTAGATAAGATTATGAAACGAAATCATTGTAACTGCAGCAAGGAAAACGGAAAGAGCTTTTTAAACTGTTTTTTTGTTGGCTCCCGTCAAGAGGGCAGACTTTGATTTTTACGGTTCTTGTTTGCCCGTGCTATCACGAACATGTTTATTTCCATATTTTTGCTGTATTTCAATTATTCCGACGCATATCTTCTGCAGAGAAAAAAAATCGTTCTGCCTCTAACTGCTTCGCGGCAGTGCAGTCGATTGTTGTTGGGCCGTTGGCTAGAATGTATATTCGGTGACACAGTTCGTCGGTGCACGCATTTCGGCGCCAGTGTATTTAGCGTTTTAGATTTCAGTCTTTGGTCGTTTATCAATCCAGCTACGAATGGATTCGATCGATGTTACGTTGTCAACCACTCTCTGCAGATACGGATGGTTTGCGACCAGATCGGACTTGGTCATGTAGTTCAAATAGTCCAAAATGGCGGTGAAATAAATGTCGGCCCAACTCAGCTGAAAAATGAGGAAAGAAAAAAATAAATAATGGATAATGGTGAATGTTCGTGCATGTTTTGCCCGAAACCTGTGTCCATCACACATCGGTCGATCATAATTGCGAACAGCATTTACTTTAGAATTGGCCAGGTATCCATTGTTATCACGTGCAATGTCGTCCAGCTTCTCCAGATAGAATGGAATGACCTCGTTGTTCAAAGTAACCAATTTCTTCTCCTTGATCTCATCGTCCGGCTCGTAAGAGACAACGGCAATCTCTAAAATGTTACAGGGTTTTAATGTGCGAGGTTCAGATTGAGTAGTAAAACTAAATGTCCCTACTGGTAGGAATAATCCAATCGGCCATTTTTTGCATCCTTTTCGTTAGGAAATTGCGTTTGCTCAATGGCTACTTGGTTCGCTGTGTTCAAAGGAAAACACACGTTATCAATCAATAACATTCGAAGGGTGTGCGAGACCCATCAATGCTGCCATGCGATGTGTTGTGCACATCTTTTTGCTACAAAAATCGTCCTTCCTACAAAAAAGGATTGCAAAAATATGGCCGGTAGAACCATCCGAGCAGAAGGCACTTTGCAGTGCCTTCAGAAAAATAGGGACACCGTTTAAGCGGACGCGCTTACTTAGACGGAAATCGTTCACCGTGTCGACCACGGTGTCAATCATCAAGTTCTCCCAATCATCAGCGCCGGCCAAACCGACCTGGTTGGCCAGATAGCGAGACATAGCGACCGACTGGTGCACTTTTTTGCCGTCAACCTCCAGTACCGGCATCTGACCCATCGGCATTGCTGAAACGAAAGATGGAATTTTTGGTTCATGGCAACTGGAATGATGGCCTTCGCAAAATTCTGAAGGTTTCGATGTGGGCATATACGTATGAACAACGCTGTGGAAATGGATGGATGAATCAAGCGAGACTTGAGAGGGGGGTAAATTTGTAGTACACGGACCCAGTCCGTTGCAAAACGATGTTGAAATAAAAATGCACTCCCTGGACTCCAGAATCAGCTGCTTCGAGTGATTGTATCATGTGAACGCGTGTACATGTGGGTTTATCTTGTAATCGAATGTTGTAATATCGCATATCAAAATGTATAAATTCAAAATCCAGCCAATATTAAAATTGAATCTTATCCTTAAGGTCATATTTCGCATTTTGAAGTACATAAAGCAAACACTGTTTTCATTGCTGCATTCAAGATCATATTTAAAACATAAGTTACAAAGGAGAAATGTACACTAAAATACTACCGACACACAAAACCAGATTAATCACATGGCGTTGAATCTGCAGTGAAGTTATTTTAACAAATCGTAATCATCACCACCGATACATACGTACATTGGGGGTACCAAAGTGGTACGCATGTGTATCGAATGGGATCAATCGATGGCTAAAATTATAGTGCATCTATTGACGACAATGACGATTTCACAGAACACGAAACATCGATAGTATCCTAACTATCTCGGTTAGAAGGTCAATCGAACCGTGCCAAACCAATCGTGACATCGGCTTTTCATCACGAGAGCATGTCAGTGGCGAGGGAATACAAAACTCGGCAAGGGTCGTTTGGCCGGGGACGTTGGGCGTGGGACGTACATGTATTTAGAAACTATTGCGGTTGGGATGTTATGTTAAGGCTGCGGGTGGGGGGGAAGGTTAATTAAATAATCATGAGAAAGCAATGTACTATCGATTTGCAGGTGCGATAGTGATGAATAATTCAATTTTAGCAAAACCCTTCTGTTAGCAAATGCTAACAACAACAGTACAGAGACAAACTAGACATGGACAGATTGTCGAGTGACTCACTTGGCTTGAGTGCTGGCCATTCTTCGCGGGTGATCCTCACATCATCGAACGGAAGGTTGCCGTAAGACAGCAGGAACCGCAGTGGTTCGCCCAGAGCTTTTACGTTGAAATAGTAAACCTTGTAATCCGGCATGATGTTGCACTTAAGTGAAGATCTAAAGAGAAACAAATGGAAAGAGCGGTTATTTTTATAGAAAAGCGCTTGAAACATGTTTAAATTGTACTTAAATAATTGTCATTTTCATCTATAATTGGAATGATCTGCAATTACTCCTATCAGATAGAATACTTCTTCTATCAGATAGAATACTTCTTCTATCAGATAGAATAGTTAATTTTGAGTCTCTAAATTATCTGTGTTGCATAATGAATTAATTCATAGCATTATTAAGTTGTTCCAAATTCTAGCTGGTTTAAAATTTGCCTTTGCTGTTTGATATTTTTATGTTCACATGAACATGACAAAATTGGGCCGGTCTGGTGAAACAGTCGTCAACTCGTACGACGTAACAACATGCTCGTCATAGGTTCAAGTCCCGAATAGACCGTGCCCCCATACACTGAAAACCAGGCTCACTTCACTAGTGGGTACAGGCAGGCCTTTGGCCGACAGAGGTAGTTGCGCAAAAAAAAAAAAACCTGACAAAATACAAATTTTGTAAGCGATGCAGCTAATACTTAAGCACAATTGGATCGTGATCGAACCTCATTACCAAACCAACACAACAATCGCTGTACCTCCTTATTCTCCATCTTTTCTAGAACTACCTTTGGAGGTTAAACTATTTCTATTCGGATTTTCGGTAACACGTTTTCATAACTACTTCAGCTTTTTGCCAGTAAAAGTAAATCTTCTTAAGCGAAAACAAGATTTGTGTTTAGTAAACACCATCAAAAATCATGCGTATCCTCACTAAACCGACACACCGGACTACTTGGATGAAGATTGATATAACCTTGACCACCTAATTATGCTGATGCGACTGACTTCCAAACCGGTTGCTCCAGGACCGGTGCCGCAAACTTTACCCCATGCAAACACACGCTTTTAATATTTTTTTGCACCATATTCGCTGTTTCGTAGGGCATAGGACGCAAAGATTTCATAAAGGTTTGCCAACATGTTAAGCATTACACGGCTTTTGCATTACACGTACTGGTACTGCTACAATACTGCACTGCACCTCGAACGCAACTCGAAGCGAAACAATACATTTTATTTCCACTTTTGCACCCCATTATTTGCTGGTCTCTGTTTTGATCGAGCAATGTACTTTCGAAAGCGCTCATCACCCACTGGCATGCATTATGCTTTAACCTTCATCGACGCGCACTAGCTTACCTGCTGATCGAACTTGAGCTAAGAATATGGTCAGACTAAAACAAGCGTGCGTACCACTCGCTTATTTATCCCAAAACCCGGACCCGGTAGTGTGGTATTCGTGCGTATTCGGGACCATGTGTAACGCGCACACTCGTCGTTGCCATACGAACGTGTCGTAGTTACTTGAACGATCAGTCTTATCTCCGTGCTATCGCACCGTCGTGCAAGGGCTCGCTCCACCCGAACTTCTGTGTCAAAGTAGGTTTTATTTTTTTTCGGTGTCTCTCTCGAAGAATATTATGAGAACTTATGATGTGTTTTTGTTTCGTTTCTGAGATACAACGCGCTGAAACATTTGCTATATCAATAATCATCTTCATTATCGAGCAGAATCCGTCGCGTAATAATATTAATTTTTGAAGAGATTGTTTCAATGCAATACGTAGAAGCTTGCCAACGTTTACTAAACTTCCTGGACCACGTTCTTAGCTAAACTTCCTGGACCTATTTTAATCATCAGTCGAGCGGTTGAAAAATGAGACACAAACAAGGTACATGGTAAAAAAACAATACTTGCTAAGCTGGGCAACAAAACCGCCGATAACGAATATCTGAAACGAAACGATAGATCATGCAATAGACGAGTCATACCACTGTAGTGGTATTGGGCATGCCCTACATCACAGATCCATTGATCGTGAAACAGATTTTCGAATTTGTTCAATGCTGCGATACATATCGATGGTAGCGGGCTGTTTTACGCAGTTTTATTTTTACTCATCACGTACCCCCATCCACCGTGTTGTTACCCTGTTCGAGTGGCCTGTATTACATTTTCTTGGTCAGCGTGCGACAATTACATCTGAACGATTTTGTTCCCATGTGAAGCCCTTTTTGGCTATTGGTATTATGCAATGTAGTACAGAACGAACAACAGTTTAGCATATAGGCACAGTTAACCAATTGCGGATCAGCTAAGATTTGTTTTAACTTTTGATTCTAATTAATTTTGCAACGATATTTTATTCAAAAAAATAAAATCCTTCATATAACAAAAATTATTAAGCACGAAGATAGCAGGATGGACTCGTTTGAAATGGTTCCAACTGTTTGTAAAGTGACCTGATAAGCTTATCAAACATTGATACTATGATATGATTCAGTTGAAGTTTTCTTACGCCGCCCAACAAGGTGTAGCTTCTTTACTTGTTGTCTTCTTCATTTAAACTTCACGGAACGCTGGAAGGTTCTTTAATGATAATTTTTAGCCATCATTGCTTTTTTTAGAGCATCCCGTTATCACGAGCGATGCATTGTATATAGAAATAATGACATCATGCTGTCTGTTTTTGAACAACAGTATTAAATATTCAAATTTAATTACAATTGCACCTAGTATCGAAGCATGGACACGTGCAAGCGAGTGTAGCATATAAAATGTTACTTTATTGTTTTAATATTCATATACAATTATACTAATCGAAGTAATGAGATGGAATATAAACAAGTTAGTTACAGCAGTGAAACATTCGGCAAGGTCATTGGCCACGTCTTGACCTCACTTCCAGCACGTCAAGCTCCGGCGGTAGTGGAATCTTTTTCGAAAGAGCAAACTTTCGCAATGCCTCGTATTTGTTGCGGAGCGAATCGTTCTCTTCCTGCAATCGACCGGTTTCCTCGTGCATCAGCTCCATATCTCGCCATTCTTGTGATTTTTCCGTCTCCAGTTCATCCTTCTGCTCGATGCGCTTTATGCGGCAGCTGGCGGCATACCCTCGATTTTTCAACGTACGACGCCGCTGCTTCATGCGCACAATTTCCTCGCGGGTTAGACCTCTCATTTTAAGCGTACGATTGAGATCGCGTACCGTAATCGATACCAGCTCATCGTCACTAATATCGGGGATGGGACAGGGGGATAGTGGTGCCTGCAAATCATAATTAAGCAAACGGATCGATCGGTTTTACTACGAATGGATGTTAAACTTCGCGGTATGGATAATTACTTCATTCCAGTGAATAGATTTCGGGCGCATCATTGACTACAATACAGAAAGGGGTACACATTTCGATGGATATGAGATTAATTCTAGCACACTGTACGAAACGAGTGGTAGACATGTTGCACATACGCTGCTGGCAACACATTCAGGGGTCATTGCTACCGATAGTTAAAATAGATGCTTCATTTGTGTATTGAATGTTACTTTACCTGAGTAGTTTTACGTTCTCGTTTAATTTCCTGCGGCATTTTACGTGGTTTGGATCTTGCACAGCACACTACCTGCTCGGCACTTTCTAGAAGACGCACATCTATTCAGTTATCGATCTAATCCTACCGAATGTGTTCCTATGGTAGAATGCTTTAGGTGACGCCATGCAATGAAAAAAGCGCACAAACCAGATAGTGCTGAGAAAAACGAATAAAGCAAATTGCAAGTCATGTTCGGGTCATTATATTTGTACACTTACTCTGAGCCCTATAGAGCTGCACTGCAACCAGAACCAATGACGAACGCTTTCGTAGCCTCTCGACACTTTTGAGATTTGAGATATTATTGTATATGATCTGCACCAGCTATAAAGTTTAATAAAACTCTTGTAGAATGCTGTTCGAAGTTATTATGAATTCTGCACAATTCCGATTCCTTATTCCAATCTTTGAAATTCACGAGATCAAGGCTAGCTAATTGTTGTTCCACGACTTATTTGTAAGCAAAGAGCTTCATAGTGCAGGTTGGGCCAAATCCACTGATCTGACATCAGGAATAGCATGATGTTTGACATTTCAACGGTTATAAAACATTTTCAAACCTTATGACGATTTCAGTAATTAAAGTTTTAGTGCTCTTTATTTACAAATTAAGTAATTAATTAAATATTCTTATCAATTGCCGTAGTTCTAATCCCGGACTCTTTTAAACTAAACCAGATTTATTTAATGATGGACGACTGGAAATAGACGAACCGAGATCGTCCCGGTACCGCGAAATTCGCACCTTGTTTATAACAGTTGTAGAACAGTGGAGCTGTCAAATCTTCCACGCCTAGAATCGCGCCTGCTGTTTTGCAGAGATACCCAACTTCGGTATTGCTGAGATTTTTCGCGGTAGCGCGAACAGATTATTTTTTACTTTTTCTGGTGGATTTGTGTGAAAATTCGTGTCGAGAAACGAATTTTGTATTTTATTTTGCATGAATTATGTAAAATAAATAATTTGATTCGCAAA
>NW_024427673.1:77500-90212 GCF_017562075.2 Anopheles merus | reverse complement strand
CAAACATGGACATCCATGAACGCGTACGCTCGGGGCGCCCTCCGTGTTGTACTTTCCCTGATCGGTACACACACAATTTGGTGCACGGCTATCCTGACCGGCAACTTGTAACAACATGGACATCCATGAACGGTACGTAGTGTACTTTCCCTGATCGGTACACATTTGGGTACATGTGTACCAACATGGACATCCATGAACGCGTACGCTCGGGCTGCGCCCTCCGTGTGGTACTTTCCCTGATCGGTACACAATTTTGGTGCACGGCTATCTGACCGGCAACTTGTACCAACATGGACATCCATGAACGCGTACGTAGTGTACTTTCCATGATCGGTACACAATTTTGGTGCATGTGTACCAACATGGACATCCATGAACGCGTACGCTCGGGCTGCGCCCTCCGTGTTGTACTTTCCCTGATCGGTACACATTTTGGTGCACGGCTATCCTGACCGGCAAATTGTACCAACATGACATCCATGAACGCGTACGTAGTGTACTTTCCCTGATCGGTACACAATTTTGGTGCATGTGTACCAACATGGACATCCATGAACGCGTACGCTCGGGCTGCGCCCTCCGTGTTGTACTTCCCTGATCGGTACACAAATTTGGGGCACGGCTATCCTGACCGGCAACTTGTACCAACATGGACATCCATGAACGCGTACGTAGTGTACTTTCCCTGATCGGTACACAATTTGGTGCATGTGTACCAACATGGACATCCATGAACGCGTACGCTCGGGCTGCGCCCTCTGTGTTGTACTTTCCTGATCGGTTACACAATTTTGGTGCACGGCTCCTGACCGGCAAACTTGTACAACATGGACATCCATGAACGCGTACGTAGTGTACTTTCCCTGATCGGTACACAATTTTGGTGCATGTGTACAACATGGACATCCATGAACGCGTACGCTCGGGCTGCGCCCTCCGTGTTGTACTTTCCTGATCGGTACACAATTTTGGTGCACGGCTATCCTGACCGGCAACTTGTACCAACATGGACATCCATGAACGCGTACGTAGTGTACTTTCCCTGATCGGTACACAATTTGGTGCATGTGTACCAACATGGCCATCCATGAACGCGTACGCTCGGGCTGCGCCCTCCGTGTTGTACTTTCCCTGATCGGTACACAATTTTGGTGGCACGGCTATCCTGACCGGCAACTTGTACCAACATGGACATCCATGAACGCGTACGTAGTGTACTTTCCCTGATCGGTACACAATTTTGGTGCATGTGTACCAACATGGACATCCATGAACGCGTACGCTCGGGCTGCGCCCTCGTGTTGTACTTTCCCTGATCGGTCACAAATTTTGGTGCACGGCTATCCTGACCGGCAACTTGTACCAACATGGACATCCATGAACGCGTACGTAGTGTACTTTCCCTGATCGGTACACAATTTTGGTGCATGTGTACCAACATGGACATCCATGAACGCGTACGCTCGGGCTGCGCCCTCCGTGTTGTACTTTCCCTGATCGGTACACAATTTTGGTGCACGGCTATCCTGACCGGCAACTTGTACCAACATGGACATCCATGAACGCGTACGTAGTGTACTTTCCCTGATCGGTACACAATTTTGGTGCATGTGTACCAACATGGACATCCATGAACGCGTACGCTCGGGCTGCGCCCTCCGTGTTGTACTTTCCCTGATCGGTACACAATTTTGGTGCACGGCTATCCTGACCGGCAACTTGTACAACATGGACATCCATGAACGCGCGTACGTAGTGTACTTTCCTGATCGGTACACAATTTTTGTGCATGTGTACCAACATGGACATCCATGAACGCGTACGCTCGGGCTGCGCCCTCCGTGTTGTACTTTCCCTGATCGGTACACAATTTTGGTGCACGGCTATCCTGACCGGCAACTTGTACCAACATGGACATCCATGAACGCGTACGTAGTGTACTTTCCCTGATCGGTACACAATTTTGGTGCATGTGTACCAACATGGACATCCATGAACGCGTACGCTCGGGCTGCGCCCTCCGTGTTGTACTTTCCCTGATCGGTACACAATTTTGGTGCACGGCTATCCTGACCGGCAACTTGTACCAACATGGACATCCATGAACGCGTACGTAGTGTACTTTCCCTGATCGGTACACAATTTTGGAGCACGGCTTAGGAAATGTGCTTAAAATGTTATCAATCAATCCATTTAATCTTGTTATAGTCGATACTTACCGTGCCGACCAAGTAGGACACGATACAAGGCAATGTTGTTTGAGAAATAATATGTCCGCCATACATTTCAGTACAAAATTGCTCGGTCAGACCTACGGCGGGCCATAACTCGAATACTAAACGTCGCAGACATGGGTCGTAGAACAATTTTAAGCTCGTCTAATCATTCTCTATCCGATTCTGGATAGTGGTTTTTTGACCACTTTTCATCATTTTGTGACACCCGAACCTAGGGACAGCTCCCTAGCTTTTTGCAAAAAAGTGCACCGAACGGGCCGGAGAGCTCGAGTAGTCAAAAAAATTTTTTTCGCTAAAAACCCTCAAAACGTGTCAGAAACACACCCTAGATGATGAAAAGTGCAACCAGAAAGTCAACCGACAACATGCCCGGGGGTACCAATTTGCTCTACGCGTCCCTAGGTAGGGTACTTTTTCATACAAACATCAATGTGCACGGTGCACAAAGTGCGCGGAACAAAAATTGCTCGGTCAGACCTACGGCGGGCCATAACTCGAATACTAAACGTCGCAGACATGGGTCGTAGAACAATTTTAAGCTCGTCTAATCATTCTCTATCCGATTCTGGATAGTGGTTTTTTGACCACTTTTCATCATTTTGTGACACCCCGAACCTAGGGACAGCTCCCTAGCTTTTTGCAAAAAAGTGCACCGAACGGGCCGGAGAGCTCGAGTAGTCAAAAAAATTTTTTTCGCTAAAAACCCTCAAAACGTGTCAGAAACACACCCTAGATGATGAAAAGTGCAACCAGAAAGTCAACCGACAACATGCCCGGGGGTACCAATTTGCTCTACGCGTCCCTAGGTAGGGTACTTTTTCATACAAACATCAATGTGCACGGTGCACAAAGTGCGCGGAACAAAAATTGCTCGGTCAGACCTACGGCGGGCCATAACTCGAATACTAAACGTCGCAGACATGGGTCGTAGAACAATTTTAAGCTCGTCTAATCATTCTCTATCCGATTCTGGATAGTGGTTTTTTGACCACTTTTCATCATTTTGTGACACCCCGAACCTAGGGACAGCTCCCTAGCTTTTTGCAAAAAAGTGCACCGAACGGGCCGGAGAGCTCGAGTAGTCAAAAAATTTTTTTCGCTAAAAACCCTCAAAACGTGTCAGAAACACACCCTAGATGATGAAAAGTGCAACCAGAAAGTCAACCGACAACATGCCCGGGGGTACCAATTTGCTCTACGCGTCCCTAGGTAGGGTACTTTTTCATACAAACATCAATGTGCACGGTGCACAAAGTGCGCGGAACAAAAATTGCTCGGTCAGACCTACGGCGGGCCATAACTCGAATACTAAACGTCGCAGACATGGGTCGTAGAACAATTTTAAGCTCGTCTAATCATTCTCTATCCGATTCTGGATAGTGGTTTTTGACCACTTTTCATCATTTTGTGACACCCCGAACCTAGGGACAGCTCCCTAGCTTTTTGCAAAAAAGTGCACCGAACGGGCCGGAGAGCTCGAGTAGTCAAAAAATTTTTTTCGCTAAAAACCCTCAAAACGTGTCAGAAACACACCCTAGATGATGAAAAGTGCAACCAGAAAGTCAACCGACAACATGCCCGGGGGTACCAATTTGCTCTACGCGTCCCTAGGTAGGGTACTTTTTCATACAAACATCAATGTGCACGGTGCACAAAGTGCGCGGAACAAAAATTGCTCGGTCAGACCTACGGCGGGCCATAACTCGAATACTAAACGTCGCAGACATGGGTCGTAGAACAATTTTAAGCTCGTCTAATCATTCTCTATCCGATTCTGGATAGTGGTTTTTTGACCACTTTTCATCATTTTGTGACACCCCGAACCTAGGGACAGCTCCCTAGCTTTTTGCAAAAAAGTGCACCGAACGGGCCGGAGAGCTCGAGTAGTCAAAAAAATTTTTTTCGCTAAAAACCCTCAAAACGTGTCAGAAACACACCCTAGATGATGAAAAGTGCAACCAGAAAGTCAACCGACAACATGCCCGGGGGTACCAATTTGCTCTACGCGTCCCTAGGTAGGGTACTTTTTCATACAAACATCAATGTGCACGGTGCACAAAGTGCGCGGAACAAAAATTGCTCGGTCAGACCTACGGCGGGCCATAACTCGAATACTAAACGTCGCAGACATGGGTCGTAGAACAATTTTAAGCTCGTCTAATCATTCTCTATCCGATTCTGGATAGTGGTTTTTTGACCACTTTTCATCATTTTGTGACACCCCGAACCTAGGGACAGCTCCCTAGCTTTTTGCAAAAAAGTGCACCGAACGGGCCGGAGAGCTCGAGTAGTCAAAAAAATTTTTTTCGCTAAAAACCCTCAAAACGTGTCAGAAACACACCCTAGATGATGAAAAGTGCAACCAGAAAGTCAACCGACAACATGCCCGGGGGTACCAATTTGCTCTACGCGTCCCTAGGTAGGGTACTTTTTCATACAAACATCAATGTGCACGGTGCACAAAGTGCGCGGAACAAAAATTGCTCGGTCAGACCTACGGCGGGCCATAACTCGAATACTAAACGTCGCAGACATGGGTCGTAGAACAATTTTAAGCTCGTCTAATCATTCTCTATCCGATTCTGGATAGTGGTTTTTTGACCACTTTTCATCATTTTGTGACACCCCGAACCTAGGGACAGCTCCCTAGCTTTTTGCAAAAAAGTGCACCGAACGGGCCGGAGAGCTCGAGTAGTCAAAAAAATTTTTTTCGCTAAAAACCCTCAAAACGTGTCAGAAACACACCCTAGATGATGAAAAGTGCAACCAGAAAGTCAACCGACAACATGCCCGGGGGTACCAATTTGCTCTACGCGTCCCTAGGTAGGGTACTTTTTCATACAAACATCAATGTGCACGGTGCACAAAGTGCGCGGAACAAAAATTGCTCGGTCAGACCTACGGCGGGCCATAACTCGAATACTAAACGTCGCAGACATGGGTCGTAGAACAATTTTAAGCTCGTCTAATCATTCTCTATCCGATTCTGGATAGTGGTTTTTTGACCACTTTTCATCATTTTGTGACACCCCGAACCTAGGGACAGCTCCCTAGCTTTTTGCAAAAAAGTGCACCGAACGGGCCGGAGAGCTCGAGTAGTCAAAAAAATTTTTTTCGCTAAAAACCCTCAAAACGTGTCAGAAACACACCCTAGATGATGAAAAGTGCAACCAGAAAGTCAACCGACAACATGCCCGGGGGTACCAATTTGCTCTACGCGTCCCTAGGTAGGGTACTTTTTCATACAAACATCAATGTGCACGGTGCACAAAGTGCGCGGAACAAAAATTGCTCGGTCAGACCTACGGCGGGCCATAACTCGAATACTAAACGTCGCAGACATGGGTCGTAGAACAATTTTAAGCTCGTCTAATCATTCTCTATCCGATTCTGGATAGTGGTTTTTTGACCACTTTTCATCATTTTGTGACACCCCGAACCTAGGGACAGCTCCCTAGCTTTTTGCAAAAAAGTGCACCGAACGGGCCGGAGAGCTCGAGTAGTCAAAAAAATTTTTTTCGCTAAAAACCCTCAAAACGTGTCAGAAACACACCCTAGATGATGAAAAGTGCAACCAGAAAGTCAACCGACAACATGCCCGGGGTACCAATTTGCTCTACGCGTCCCTAGGTAGGGTACTTTTTCATACAAACATCAATGTGCACGGTGCACAAAGTGCGCGGAACAAAAATTGCTCGGTCAGACCTACGGCGGGCCATAACTCGAATACTAAACGTCGCAGACATGGGTCGTAGAACAATTTTAAGCTCGTCTAATCATTCTCTATCCGATTCTGGATAGTGGTTTTTTGACCACTTTTCATCATTTTGTGACACCCCGAACCTAGGGACAGCTCCCTAGCTTTTTGCAAAAAAGTGCACCGAACGGGCCGGAGAGCTCGAGTAGTCAAAAAAATTTTTTTCGCTAAAAACCCTCAAAACGTGTCAGAAACACACCCTAGATGATGAAAAGTGCAACCAGAAAGTCAACCGACAACATGCCCGGGGGTACCAATTTGCTCTACGCGTCCCTAGGTAGGGTACTTTTTCATACAAACATCAATGTGCACGGTGCACAAAGTGCGCGGAACAAAAATTGCTCGGTCAGACCTACGGCGGGCCATAACTCGAATACTAAACGTCGCAGACATGGGTCGTAGAACAATTTTAAGCTCGTCTAATCATTCTCTATCCGATTCTGGATAGTGGTTTTTTGACCACTTTTCATCATTTTGTGACACCCCGAACCTAGGGACAGCTCCCTAGCTTTTTGCAAAAAAGTGCACCGAACGGGCCGGAGAGCTCGAGTAGTCAAAAAAATTTTTTTCGCTAAAAACCCTCAAAACGTGTCAGAAACACACCCTAGATGATGAAAAGTGCAACCAGAAAGTCAACCGACAACATGCCCGGGGGTACCAATTTGCTCTACGCGTCCCTAGGTAGGGTACTTTTTCATACAAACATCAATGTGCACGGTGCACAAAGTGCGCGGAACAAAAATTGCTCGGTCAGACCTACGGCGGGCCATAACTCGAATACTAAACGTCGCAGACATGGGTCGTAGAACAATTTTAAGCTCGTCTAATCATTCTCTATCCGATTCTGGATAGTGGTTTTTTGACCACTTTTCATCATTTTGTGACACCCCGAACCTAGGGACAGCTCCCTAGCTTTTTGCAAAAAAGTGCACCGAACGGGCCGGAGAGCTCGAGTAGTCAAAAAAATTTTTTTCGCTAAAAACCCTCAAAACGTGTCAGAAACACACCCTAGATGATGAAAAGTGCAACCAGAAAGTCAACCGACAACATGCCCGGGGGTACCAATTTGCTCTACGCGTCCCTAGGTAGGGTACTTTTTCATACAAACATCAATGTGCACGGTGCACAAAGTGCGCGGAACAAAAATTGCTCGGTCAGACCTACGGCGGGCCATAACTCGAATACTAAACGTCGCAGACATGGGTCGTAGAACAATTTTAAGCTCGTCTAATCATTCTCTATCCGATTCTGGATAGTGGTTTTTTGACCACTTTTCATCATTTTGTGACACCCCGAACCTAGGGACAGCTCCCTAGCTTTTTGCAAAAAAGTGCACCGAACGGGCCGGAGAGCTCGAGTAGTCAAAAAAATTTTTTTCGCTAAAAACCCTCAAAACGTGTCAGAAACACACCCTAGATGATGAAAAGTGCAACCAGAAAGTCAACCGACAACATGCC
This sequence comes from Anopheles merus, assembly GCF_017562075.2. Classification (NCBI taxonomy): domain Eukaryota; kingdom Metazoa; phylum Arthropoda; class Insecta; order Diptera; family Culicidae; genus Anopheles; species Anopheles merus. The sequence continues at coordinate 82,758 of NW_024427673.1, read as the reverse complement.
CGGGGGTACCAATTTGCTCTACGCGTCCCTAGGTAGGGTACTTTTTCATACAAACATCAATGTGCACGGTGCACAAAGTGCGCGGAACAAAAATTGCTCGGTCAGACCTACGGCGGGCCATAACTCGAATACTAAACGTCGCAGACATGGGTCGTAGAACAATTTTAAGCTCGTCTAATCATTCTCTATCCGATTCTGGATAGTGGTTTTTTGACCACTTTTCATCATTTTGTGACACCCCGAACCTAGGGACAGCTCCCTAGCTTTTTGCAAAAAAGTGCACCGAACGGGCCGGAGAGCTCGAGTAGTCAAAAAAATTTTTTTCGCTAAAAACCCTCAAAACGTGTCAGAAACACACCCTAGATGATGAAAAGTGCAACCAGAAAGTCAACCGACAACATGCCCGGGGGTACCAATTTGCTCTACGCGTCCCTAGGTAGGGTACTTTTTCATACAAACATCAATGTGCACGGTGCACAAAGTGCGCGGAACAAAAATTGCTCGGTCAGACCTACGGCGGGCCATAACTCGAATACTAAACGTCGCAGACATGGGTCGTAGAACAATTTTAAGCTCGTCTAATCATTCTCTATCCGATTCTGGATAGTGGTTTTTTGACCACTTTTCATCATTTTGTGACACCCCGAACCTAGGGACAGCTCCCTAGCTTTTTGCAAAAAAGTGCACCGAACGGGCCGGAGAGCTCGAGTAGTCAAAAAAATTTTTTTCGCTAAAAACCCTCAAAACGTGTCAGAAACACACCCTAGATGATGAAAAGTGCAACCAGAAAGTCAACCGACAACATGCCCGGGGGTACCAATTTGCTCTACGCGTCCCTAGGTAGGGTACTTTTTCATACAAACATCAATGTGCACGGTGCACAAAGTGCGCGGAACAAAAATTGCTCGGTCAGACCTACGGCGGGCCATAACTCGAATACTAAACGTCGCAGACATGGGTCGTAGAACAATTTTAAGCTCGTCTAATCATTCTCTATCCGATTCTGGATAGTGGTTTTTTGACCACTTTTCATCATTTTGTGACACCCCGAACCTAGGGACAGCTCCCTAGCTTTTTGCAAAAAAGTGCACCGAACGGGCCGGAGAGCTCGAGTAGTCAAAAAAATTTTTTTCGCTAAAAACCCTCAAAACGTGTCAGAAACACACCCTAGATGATGAAAAGTGCAACCAGAAAGTCAACCGACAACATGCCCGGGGGTACCAATTTGCTCTACGCGTCCCTAGGTAGGGTACTTTTTCATACAAACATCAATGTGCACGGTGCACAAAGTGCGCGGAACAAAAATTGCTCGGTCAGACCTACGGCGGGCCATAACTCGAATACTAAACGTCGCAGACATGGGTCGTAGAACAATTTTAAGCTCGTCTAATCATTCTCTATCCGATTCTGGATAGTGGTTTTTTGACCACTTTTCATCATTTTGTGACACCCCGAACCTAGGGACAGCTCCCTAGCTTTTTGCAAAAAAGTGCACCGAACGGGCCGGAGAGCTCGAGTAGTCAAAAAAATTTTTTTCGCTAAAAACCCTCAAAACGTGTCAGAAACACACCCTAGATGATGAAAAGTGCAACCAGAAAGTCAACCGACAACATGCCCGGGGGTACCAATTTGCTCTACGCGTCCCTAGGTAGGGTACTTTTTCATACAAACATCAATGTGCACGGTGCACAAAGTGCGCGGAACAAAAATTGCTCGGTCAGACCTACGGCGGGCCATAACTCGAATACTAAACGTCGCAGACATGGGTCGTAGAACAATTTTAAGCTCGTCTAATCATTCTCTATCCGATTCTGGATAGTGGTTTTTTGACCACTTTTCATCATTTTGTGACACCCCGAACCTAGGGACAGCTCCCTAGCTTTTTGCAAAAAAGTGCACCGAACGGGCCGGAGAGCTCGAGTAGTCAAAAAAATTTTTTTCGCTAAAAACCCTCAAAACGTGTCAGAAACACACCCTAGATGATGAAAAGTGCAACCAGAAAGTCAACCGACAACATGCCCGGGGGTACCAATTTGCTCTACGCGTCCCTAGGTAGGGTACTTTTTCATACAAACATCAATGTGCACGGTGCACAAAGTGCGCGGAACAAAAATTGCTCGGTCAGACCTACGGCGGGCCATAACTCGAATACTAAACGTCGCAGACATGGGTCGTAGAACAATTTTAAGCTCGTCTAATCATTCTCTATCCGATTCTGGATAGTGGTTTTTTGACCACTTTTCATCATTTTGTGACACCCCGAACCTAGGGACAGCTCCCTAGCTTTTTGCAAAAAAGTGCACCGAACGGGCCGGAGAGCTCGAGTAGTCAAAAAAATTTTTTTCGCTAAAAACCCTCAAAACGTGTCAGAAACACACCCTAGATGATGAAAAGTGCAACCAGAAAGTCAACCGACAACATGCCCGGGGGTACCAATTTGCTCTACGCGTCCCTAGGTAGGGTACTTTTTCATACAAACATCAATGTGCACGGTGCACAAAGTGCGCGGAACAAAAATTGCTCGGTCAGACCTACGGCGGGCCATAACTCGAATACTAAACGTCGCAGACATGGGTCGTAGAACAATTTTAAGCTCGTCTAATCATTCTCTATCCGATTCTGGATAGTGGTTTTTTGACCACTTTTCATCATTTTGTGACACCCCGAACCTAGGGACAGCTCCCTAGCTTTTTGCAAAAAAGTGCACCGAACGGGCCGGAGAGCTCGAGTAGTCAAAAAATTTTTTTCGCTAAAAACCCTCAAAACGTGTCAGAAACACACCCTAGATGATGAAAAGTGCAACCAGAAAGTCAACCGACAACATGCCCGGGGGTACCAATTTGCTCTACGCGTCCCTAGGTAGGGTACTTTTTCATACAAACATCAAAGTGCGCTTAGCAAAAGTTCTCCGTCAGACCTACGGCGGGCCATAACTCGAAAACTAAACGTCGCAGACATGGGTCGTAGAACAATTTTAAGTTCGTCTAATGATTCTACATCCGATTCTGGATAGTGGTTTTTTGACCACTTTTCAAAATTTTGTGACACCCCAAACCTAGGGGCAGCTCCCTAGCTTTTGTCAAAAAATGGTCACCGAACGGGCCGGAGAGCTCGAGTAGTCAAAAAATTTTTTTTCGCCAAAATCACTGAAAACGTGTAGAAAACGCATTTTAGATGATGAAAAGTGAAACCAGAACGTCAAACAACAACTTTTTTGGGGGTACCCTTTTTACTCTACGGGCCCCTAGGTAAGGCGCGCCATTAGCGCTTTCCTCTCGAGTTCCCAACTTTTGCCCTCCTGGGAACATGATCATTTGTTCATTGCCTACTATAGGGAGGGTACCTTGCTCCGAGGTCAAAAATGAAAATTTCACCAAATCGTAGTTTTTACCTCTATTTTGTCGTAGGAGCATGGTTTGAGGTGTCGGTGGGTCATTTCGGCCCCCATTTGGGTCATACGTCCCCTCCCCGATTTAGTTCGTCGTATGACCATAGTCCGAACTTATGAAGCAAAAGTGGTGTCTGGTGGTGTCTGCCGATGATCTTAACCTATGATTTCGAGTTGATATGCGTATATTAGAGTAAAATTAGGCCTTGTAGTACACGGCTTATGCCCCGGACTAGGTGTCCCGGGGACAAAATCTCGAAAATTACAGACACCCCAGCATCGCTTAAGGTGGTCAGTAGCAAATATATTTTTGGGTCTTCGGACCCATGAAGAGACAGTAGCTGGCTAGTTTGCTGTACTCTTACGCTGAGAACTGGCAGCGTAGAGGGTCTACGGACCCTGAAAGGACCTACCCAACCTTTCAAAAAGCTCCCTGGAGCGGTACATCACGGGTCTACGGACCCTAAGACTTCGTCGTGATGGTTTCAAGCATAAAAGTCGTAACAGTTTAAGAGGTTTTCGTAAGCGTATATTAAATGCATGCTTGAAACTAAGCCGCGTTGTCTTTAAACACTGCAAGACCAATCGAACTTTTTAGGGAAACTCGAAGGATTCACGCTAAGCTCGATGAGCTATTAAGGGTAGTGGTGCATGGTTTGTCGGCGTTCCTTGGATCTAATCCATTGAACAAATGTGTCTGGGGTCATGGTGCAGGTAAAATAGCGTGATGAAACCGGGTTTCCCTTACCAAATGTGGCATAACTTTCCCTGAGAGCGAAGCTCAGACCCACGTAGGGGAGAGCAAAGTGGAACTTAAATGTTCTATGCAGCAAATGTTCGCCATGCGGATAAACAAGTTGGAATAGCTCAATGTAGTGTAATGCAAACACGAATCGCAATTAACGATAAGGGGACCCAGAAGCAATTCTGCGGAACCCTCGGGGGAGGTGTGAGTTGATATAATTAGAGGTGATAGTCCAAGTTGTTCGAGCTCCGGCTCGGCAGCCGATACGAGGTTCCTGTTGAGCTTGTACATCGCGCAGAGGCGCCGTTCGGTTCTAGCAATGATTCCCGCCACCATGTTTCATGCGTGCAGAGGTCCGTTAGAGCTCGAGCAATGTGTCCCGCCGTGATTACGAAAAAGTTTAACAGTTGACTAAGTTGGGGGTGTGTTCAAGTAATCGCGCAGAGATGCCGATCGGTTTCTAGCAATGTTTCCCGTCACAAGGTGGTATTGGCACCTGTGCAGAGTGACCGTTAGCAATGTCTCCCGTATCACGGTGGTGTTCTACCACTAGTGCAGAGTGACCGCTAGCAATGTCTCCCGTCACAAGGTGGTAGCCCAGTAGTGCAGAGAAGCCGCTAGCAAGTCTCCCGTCACAGAGTAAGCAGGTCCGCGAAGTGCAGAGTAGCCGTTAGCAATGTCTCCCGTATCACGGTGGTATCATTCCACTAGTGCAGAGTGACCGCTAGCAATGCTTCCCGACACACGGCGGTAGCTTACGCAGTGCAGAGAGACTCAGGAGCAAAGTCTTCCGACACACGGTGGTAACTCGACGAGGTGCAGAGTAACCGTTAGCAATGTCTCCCGTATCACGGTGGGGTTCTTCCACTAGTGCAGAGTGACCGCTAGCAATGTTTCCCGACACATCGAAGGAGTAGATCCACGAAGTGCAGAAAGATCGCTGAACCAATCAATGCATCCCGTCGTGGAGAGCTTACACGCCCGTAGGACAAAACAGTGGGGTGTATCCAAGTGAAACATTAGTATACATGAGAGTGCAGAGTACCGATTGGACTATAGTGGTCAAAACGCAGCCGGGTAATTCAACTCTGTAGCCGTACAAAGGTATCCGCCTGTTAGAAGGAC
>NW_024427673.1:70000-72500 GCF_017562075.2 Anopheles merus | reverse complement strand
AGAGAGCATATCAAGACGTGAAGTGTTATGTTGGAGGTTGAGTGCGCTGCTTACCAAACTTTGAACGCGGTAACTTGTACTCGGCACCGACATGGACACTTCCAAACCCAAGGAATGAGTTGTGAGTTTTACTAAGAGCAACAGGTAATTGGCAGCGTTACCTATAATTCTTGATATGTGCGGGGAGTTCCTTAAGGTTCTTCCTCCCAGAGATCGTCACTATCTGGGACGTACATTAATTTGTACCTACATAGGCACACGCTTTTGTAGAGAGCATATCAAGACGTGAAGTGTTATGTTGGAGGTCGAGTGCGCTGCTTACCAAACTTTGAACGCGGTAACTTGTACTCGGCACCGACATGGACACTTCCAAACCCAAGGAATGAGTTGTGAGTTTTACTAAGAGCAACAGGTAATTGGCAGCGTTACCTATAAGTCTTGATATGTGCGGGGAGTTCCTTAAGGTTCTTCCTCCCAGAGATCGTCACTATCTGGGACGTACATTAATTTGTACCTACATAGCACACGCTTTTGTAGAGAGCATATCAAGACGTGAAGTGTTATGTTGGAGGTCGAGTGCGCTGCTTACCAAACTTTGAACGCGGTAACTTGTACTCGGCACCGACATGGACACTTCCAAACCCAAGGAATGAGTTGTGAGTTTTACTAAGAGAAACAGGTAATTGGCAGCGTTACCTATAATTCTTGATATGTGCGGGGAGTTCCTTAAGGTTCTTCCTCCCAGAGATCGTCACTATCTGGGACGTACATTAATTTGTACCTACATAGCACACGCTTTTGTAGAGAGCATATCAAGACGTGAAGGGTTATGTTGGAGGTTGAGTGCGCTGCTTACCAAACTTTGAACGCGGTAACTTGTACTCGGCACCGACATGGACACTTCCAAACCCAAGGAATGAGTTGTGAGTTTTACTAAGAGAAATAGGTGATTGGCCGTTCTCACCTATAAGTCTTGATATGTGCGGGGAGTTCCTTAAGGTTCTTCCTCCCAGAGATCGTCACTATCTGGGACGTACATTAATTTGTACCTGCATTAGCGCACGCTTTTGTAGAGAGCATATCAAGACGTGAAGGGTTATGTTGGAGGTTGAGTGCGCTGCTTACCAAACTTTGAACGCGGTAACTTGTACTCGGCACCGACATGGACACTTCCAAACCCAAGGAATGAGTTGTGAGTTTTACTAAGAGAAACAGGTAATTGGCAGCGTTACCTATAATTCTTGATATGTGCGGGGAGTTCCTTAAGGTTCTTCCTCCCAGAGATCGTCACTATCTGGGACGTACATTAATTTGTACCTACATAGGCACACGCTTTTGTAGAGAGCATATCAAGACGTGAAGTGTTATGTTGGAGGTCGAGTGCGCTGCTTACCAAACTTTGAACGCGGTAACTTGTACTCGGCACCGACATGGACACTTCCAAACCCAAGGAATGAGTTGTGAGTTTTACTAAGAGAAATAGGTGATTGGCGTTCACCTATAAGTCTTGATATGTGCGGGGAGTTCCTTAAGGTTCTTCCTCCCAGAGATCGTCACTATCTGGGACGTACATTAATTTGTACCTACATAGCGCACGCTTTTGTAGAGAGCATATCAAGACGTGAAGGGTTATGTTGGAGGTTGAGTGCGCTGCTTACCAAACTTTGAACGCGGTAACTTGTACTCGGCACCGACATGGACACTTCCAAACCCAAGGAATGAGTTGTGAGTTTTACTAAGAGAAACAGGTAATTGGCAGCGTTACCTATAATTCTTGATATGTGCGGGGAGTTCCTTAAGGTTCTTCCTCCCAGAGATCGTCACTATCTGGGACGTACATTAATTTGTACCTACATAGGCACACGCTTTTGTAGAGAGCATATCAAGACGTGAAGTGTTATGTTGGAGGTCGAGTGCGCTGCTTACCAAACTTTGAACGCGGTAACTTGTACTCGGCACCGACATGGACACTTCCAAACCCAAGGAATGAGTTGTGAGTTTTACTAAGAGAAATAGGTGATTGGCCGTTCTCACCTATAAGTCTTGATATGTGCGGGGAGTTCCTTAAGGTTCTTCCTCCCAGAGATCGTCACTATCTGGGACGTACATTAATTTGTACCTACATTGGCGCACGCTTTTGTAGAGAGCATATCAAGACGTGAAGGGTTATGTTGGAGGTTGAGTGCGCTGCTTACCAAACTTTGAACGCGGTAACTTGTACTCGGCACCGACATGGACACTTCCAAACCCAAGGAATGAGTTGTGAGTTTTACTAAGAGCAACAGGTAATTGGCAGCGTTACCTATAATTCTTGATATGTGCGGGGAGTTCCTTAAGGTTCTTCCTCCCAGAGATCGTCACTATCTGGGACGTACATTAATTTGTACCTACATAGGCACACGCTTTTGTAGAGAGCATATCAAGACGTGAAGGGTTATGTTGGAGGTTGAGTGCGCTGCTTACCAAACTTTGAACGCGGTAACTTGTACTCGGCACCGAC
>NW_024427673.1:35000-62500 GCF_017562075.2 Anopheles merus | reverse complement strand
CGCTCCGTCTCGGGTGGCGTCCGTCCACCACGGAGGTGGGACAGAACGACGAGATATCCGGCTCCGAACACATTCTCTTCGGCGATGTCGATCAGCTCCTGGAACGAGTTCCGCTTGCTGGCCTTAATCGCCTTCCCCAGCTCCGCCCTCGCTGTACGATGTTGTGCTGCGGCGATGCTCCGCTCTTGCAGGTCGCTGGTCTGCTGCATTCGATCACGGGCGCGTTCGCAGTTCTCTCGCAGCAGCCTGAGCAGCGGCGTCCACCAGAACAGGTCACGATGGGGGTCACTGTGCGACGTTGTAACCCGCTGCATCGTTTTGTCGCACGCGGCGAGCATGATCTCGACCATGCGTTCATGACTCACCGCCCGTTCTGAGAACCGCTCGTCCAGCAGCGTCGACAGGAAGGCTCGCTGCGAGAACTGCGTCGCCTTGTAACGCCTACCCGCGTGTCGAATGCGTCCCTGCTGTCTTCTCGATGGTGGTGAAGGCTCGTTTGCGACGGGAACTGTGGTGCCGACTGTGTACGTGATGTACCGGTGGTCGGAATACGAATACTCACCGCACACGTTCCACGTTCCCGGCTGCGCGATGGTTGGTGTCGCAAACGCTACATCGACGATGCTTGCTGTTGCCGCTCCGTTGCCGTCAAAGGTGTTCGTCGTGCCCTGGTTTAAAACCACCAGGTCTAGCTGCTGTATGGCGCTAAACAGCTCTTCCCCCCTCTCGCTGTTGCGCTCGCTTCCCCATTCCACATGCCAGGCGTTGAAGTCGCCGGCTATCACGACTTGTGAATGGGTAAGCGCTTCGAGCTGCACCGCTTCGATGAAGCGCTCGAACTCGTCGGTAGGCTGACGAGGTGGTGCGTAGCAGCTGAGGAATGTGGTGCCGCCGATCTCGGCAGCGACGAGTCCCGGTGTGTTGCTGCACCAAATTCTCTGTAGGGGAAGCGACCCAGTAGCGACGATGGCGACCTTTTTTGAGCAGTCAAAGGCCCATCGACCGTTGTTAACAGGCGGCCGATACAGCTCCGACAGCAGCAGCACGTCCACTTTCTTCTCTCGGGCAGTTTGGAGGGCAATATCCTGGGCCCTCTCCCCTCTGCCCAAGTTGACCTGCATTACTCGCAGTTGTGGGGTCATTGTGGAGCCGACCGGGCGCAGTCAGGGTGTCCAATTGTGTGTGGACCACCGCACTTGAGGCACTTTAGCTGAGAAGTGCATACTTTCGCCATGTGCCCAACGACGCCGCAGCGTATACACATGTTTTGCCGATCGTCGGGTGAACGGCAGTCATGGGCCCGGTGACCCAGCTCGAGGCAGCGATAGCAGCGCACACGCTCTCGAGGGGTCGGTGGCGCGGCTCTGATTTTGCTGACGCAAAAGCCCAGCTTAATCTTAGTGCCGTCGAGTTCCTTCGCAAACTTCGCGGGCAGTCGCACGTGCGCGCGTTGGGTGCCATCCGTCATCTTTGTCATCGTTGTGGACACAATTCCCGCTCCCGACTCGAACTTGCTGTCGAGCAGCGAAGTCAAATCGTCTTCTCGGGCAAGCGGGTCGACGTCATGGACGACAACTGTCGTCATTTCTGTGACGTGCCGGCACACTCCAGCACTGCCCACGATGGCTCGAACCTGTTGCAGCATATACTGCGCATTCGCCTTGCGGCTTAGCGTGAGTCGCAGCAACGCCTTACTGGTGCGACGGCCCAGGACGACGTGGTCCTTAAGCGGCTTGTACCGCTCGTCAGTCCTGACTGCCGTTTGAACAAGCAGCAGGAGGCTCTCCCAGTCCTGACCTTCGTTGGGCGAAACCTCAATAAGCTCGGGCTTGGCCGGCTTTCGCTGCTGTGTTCGCTGTTGCTGAGGTCGCTGCTGCTGTTGACGCTGCTGTTGTGGACGCTGTTGCTGTGGACGCTGTTGCTGCTGCTGCGGCTGCTGCGGCTGTTGCTGCTGGTGCTGCGAGCGCTGCTGCTGCTGTCGCTGCTGCCGGAGCTGTGGTGGGACATAGCGCTCACCTTGCTGCTGCTGCTGTGCTGCTGCTGCTGCTGCTGCTGCTGCTGCTGCTGCTGCTGCTGTTGCTGCGGTTGGCGTTGCCGCTGGGACGGGTGGCCTCTTACCACCGTTGTCCAAAGCTGCTGCTGCGGTTGCTGCTGCTGCTGTTGTTGTTGCAGCTGCTGCTGTTGCTGCTGCAGTCGTGGGGGAAGCTGCTGCTGCCTCTGTTCGCGTCGAGGCAAACTTTGCTGCTGCTGCTGCTGTTGCTGCTGCTGCTGCTGCTGCTGCTGCTGCTGCTGCTGCTGCTGCTGCTGCTGCTGCTGCTGCTGCTGCTGCTGCTGCTGCTGCTGCTGCTGCTGCTGCTGACGCTGACGCTGCTGCTGACGCTGCTGCTGCTGCTGCTGCTGCTGCTGCTGCTGCTGCTGCTGCTGCTGCTGCTGCTGCTGCTGCTGCTGCTGCTGCTGCTGCTGCTGCTGCTGCTGCTGCTGCTGCTGCTGCTGCTGCTGCCGTTCTCGTTCGCGCTTCCTCAGCCGCTGTTGGCGCTTCCGGGCCGTTTCCCGGTTACCGCCTTGCCCCGACGACTGCTGGAGGGTTGCGTTCGCTGCAGTCTGCAGCTCAAGCACCGAACGAGTGCCCGTGAGCAGCAGCTCGTTCTCGCGGCGGAGTGCCGCGTTTTCCTCGCGGCAAAGTCGCAGCTCCTCCAGCGCCGTCGTTAGCTGGGCGCCGATGCTTTGAAGCTGTGCCATCAGCAGGGCACAACTTCCCGCGTCGATGGGCCCAGCAACTACCGCGTTGCCCGGGACAGGGGATGCCGTTGGTGTTGGCTGTGCTGCTGCTGGTGGCTCCAGGTCCATGGCCGCCTCCGCTGCCTCACACTCCGACGCGGGTTCCGGCATCGCGATGATGGTGCTATTCAGCTCGTCGTCGTCGCTTGAATAGCACACATCCATCATCGGTGTGGCCGGGCGCTCGATGGGTTGTGGCTGCATCACAGCCACCGACCCTTTTCTTGACCGCAACTGGTACGGCCCACTCACTTTGGGGGTTGGGCCTCGTCGCCCATCCCCTGCGTTGTTGAATCACTTTCCCGTTCGTGCGCGCACCTCTTTATACGAGGGTATGGACGCAGCCCGTCGCACTCTGCGTTGAACGCGCGACACGAAACGATACACTACACTCAAGGCTGGCAACACTGCCGCAAGCGTTTTCGACCAAGCTGGCCACACTGCTGGGTAGCCGGGCAAATGCCAATGTCAGCAAACACTTGCCCGTTCAGCTGGGGCTACCCGTTTCGGAGTGGTGCACAGTTGAAATTTTGGCCACCTGTCAAAAACTGGCAACCCTGAAACGGCCGAAAATGGCCACGATGGCAGCACTGGCAGATAGCCGGGGCGATGCTGATTCCAGCGAGCACTTGCCCGTCCGGATCCGACCAGTGGTTCCAGAGATAGACCAATTTTAATTTTGACAGGTGGCGCCCTCTAGTACTTTGGTGGTGCAGTTAGACGTCACGAAACTGGAAATTGCACTGTTCGCTTATTTACCGTCCGATTTGGACGTCCGGGTAGTCCAGACAAGCCGAATTTCCCCGCGCACCCGTTACACACGTCTCCTGAATTTTTCCGATTTTCCCGGAAAAGTTATTCCGGAAAAACACTATTTTTCGTGGAAAATCGCTCGTAACTTTTCACAGGCTTTTCCGATCCGCGATTTTCACACACCGGCGGGTTGGTCTTTCACGGCCCTACCGTTTGGCGTTGGAATTTTCCGGATCGGGCAATTTTCCGACGAGATATGGCCGGAAAAGCGCGTGCACATACACTTTTTTGTTTTTCCGATTTTCCGGAAAATTTTTGGCATGCGCCCAGAGGACGGCGGCTCCGCGAGTTACCAACAAAAATTTTCCAAATCGGCCCACAATTTTCCAACTTACGGCACTTTTTGGGTTTGCACTGTATGCCTGTGACGTCACGCCCCGTACGGCCGTTGCTGACGTCACAGCAAATGACCGTTGGTCAAGGGGGGGCAGCCGCTGACGTCACAGCCGTTGACCGTTGGTCCAGGGGGGGCAAGATTTTCGTCCAAGCCCGGCCGGCACGTGCCAAGGTCAACCAAGGGCAAAACTTTGCGCAAACACGTCTGGACGAACCGTATATTGTGTACACTTTACTATAGGAAAAACTACCACCCGCGATCCTGGTCGTAATTTTCCACGGATTTTCACCACACTAACACTCGTCAACGGGGCTCGTCAGCCCGCGTCTTTTGACGTATTTTTTGTAAAAATCCGTTCACTTTTAGGCACTTTTTTAAATACTTAAGTATTTAATTTATACACTTTTTGCACTCCTAATAACTTTGTCAAACTTCATTTCGCGCGGACACTCGATACGTCGTTGAGTTTGTCTTGCCAAGACGCTTCGAACGAAATGTCGTTTTCGAAAATCGGACCACTTTTCACAAAGTTAGTAAAATCGCCACTCAAAAAGTTCACTAACTTTTTAACACACTTTTTCAACAAACTGAGTATGCCACTTTGTTAAACTACTTGGCCCCGACTCAGATTTCGATTTTCATCAAAATCGGCCCAGTAGTTTTCGCGCGGTGCAACTTCAAAGTTTCCACCAAAACTTATACACTTTTTGAACAATTCGCCAAATTCTTTACACTTCCATAACTTTTTTGTTTATGGACCGATCTGGGCGTTCGACCACTCGCCAGAAAGGTATTTAGGCGACGCACACGTTGGTGTTTTTTCCGATTCGGTTGGCCACATACTTTTCATTATATTTCGAAAAAACACTTAAAAAAGTTGTATAACTCTTAATATAAAATTCGGTTTTTCACCAAGCTACCCGATATGGGTATCAAACGATAGGTATTATCGTCCCGCACCATTTAACACTTTGGTTGGGCGAATCTAACCAGCTTTTGCCGAGTTATTTTAGAAAAACCGCGTGCACACTCACTTTTTTGTTTATGAACTTTTTTCAAAAAAATTTTGCATATGGCCGGAGGACGGCGGCTCCGCGACTTATCAACAAAAATTTTCCAAATCGGTCCAAAACTTTTCCACTTATGGCACTTTTTTCACTTTTCACTATATGCCTGTGACGTCACGCCCCATACGGCCGTTGCTGACGTCACAGCAAATGACCGTTGGTCAAGGGGGGGCAGCCGCTGACGTCACAGCCGTTGACCGTTGGTCCAGGGGGGGCAAAATTCTCGTTCAAGCCCGGCCGGCGCGTGCCAAGGTCGACCAAGGGCAAAACTTTGCGCAAACACGTCTGGACGAACCGTATATTGTGTACACTTTACTATAGGAAAAACTACCACCCGCGATCCTGGTCGTAATTTTCCACGGATTTTCACCACACTAACACTCGTCAACGGGGCTCGTCAGCCCGCGTCTTTTGACGTATTTTTTGTAAAAATCCGTTCACTTTTAGGCACTTTTTTAAAACACTTAAGTATTTAATTTATACACTTTTTGCACTCTTAATAACTTTGTCAAACTTCATTTCGCGCGGACACTCGATACGTCGTTGAGTTTGTCTTGCCAAGACGCTTCGAACGAAATGTCGTTTTCGAAAATCGGACCACTTTTCACAAAGTTAGTAAAATCGCCACTCAAAAAGTTCACTAACTTTTTAACACACTTTTTCAACAAACTGAGTATGCCACTTTGTTAAACTACTTGGCCCCGACTCAGATTTCGATTTTCATCAAAATCGGCCCAGTAGTTTTTGCGTGGTGCAACTTCAAAGTTTCCACCAAAACTTATACACTTTTTGAACAATTCGTCAAATTCTTTACACTTGCACTACTCCGCCAATATCACTCCGATCGGGCCGAGCGACACTTCGTTCGAAAGGGCGTACAAGCACCTACGATATTCGGGCCAAACGAGTGGGCCCAGGCGCCTCCAACTCGTTTTGCAGGAGTTATGCAACTTTTCCACTTTACTTAATTAAGTGTAAACTTTGAACTTCCATAACTTTTTTGTTTATGGACCGATCTGAGCGTCCGACCACTCGCCAGAAAGGTATTTTTACGACGCACACGTTGGTGTTTTTTCTGTTTCGATTGGCCTCACACTTTTCAATATATTTTGAAAAAACACTTAAAAAAGTTGTTTAACTCTTAATATAAAATTCAATTTTTCACTAAACCACCCGATATGGGTATCAAACGATAGGTAATAACGTCCCGCACCATTTAACACTTTGGTTGGGCGAATCCGAGCATTTTTCGCCAAGTTATTTTAGAAAAACCGCGTGCACAGTCACTTTTTTGTTTATGAACTTTTTCCAAAAATTTTTTGCATATGGCCGGAGGACGGCGGCTCCGCGACTTATCAACAAAAATTTTGTGAAAAGTTCGATAACTTTTTGAAATATTCAACTTTTCCTTTTTGCACCAATTTGAAATTTCACATATACGGCCGATTATGCACACTGCATATATATTGAGTAAACTCAGACACGGAGCTCGACAGAAACACGTCTGCTCACGACGACGGCTCGAGCGTTACTACAGGGATAACTGGCTTGTGGCCGCCAAGCGTTCATAGCGACGTGGCTTTTTGATCCTTCGATGTCGGCTCTTCCTATCATTGTGAAGCAAAATTCACCAAGCGTAGGATTGTTCACCCTTTCAAGGGAACGTGAGCTGGGTTTAGACCGTCGTGAGACAGGTTAGTTTTACCCTACTGGTGTGTGCTTATAGTCGCTATCTTAACGGAATTCCTGTGCAGTACGAGAGGAACCACAGGTACGGACCACTGGCTCAATACTAGTCCGACCGGACTTTGGTATGACGCTACGTCCGCTGGATTATGCCTGAACGCCTCTAAGGTCGTAGCCAATCCGAGCTGATAGCGCTTCTCAAACCCATTAGGTGTTCGGAAGCTAGCGGGCCTAACAACCCTCTGAGATCCGTTGGAGTCTGCCTTCGCAGCCCGGCGTCTCATCCCGCTATACCTAGGCCGCAATGAGTGGAGTTCGCTGCACGTGTTAGTACCGTAACTGGGAACGCCGTTGGCTTGAGCTCTGCCCAACGTGGATATACCTAGTTTCGACACCTATCAACCGCCCGCAAACGACGGGACTTCAGGCTGGGAGCTGCGAGTTGTAGAGATGCGTTCGCATCGATCCTCTCAGGCGACCCATGCTTGGTGGTTTGTCCGTGTGCCCCTTCCTCGATGTGCGCAAGCGCGTCTTGGTCTGGGGACCACGTCGACACAGGGGATACTTTTGTGAGAGCAAGAGTGTACTTGGTTGAGTGTAGCAAGGGATTGCGTGCCCCTTCCTCGATGGCGTATTTAACCATCTTGGTCTGGGGACCGTGGTACCGTGCTCTGGTGAAGCTTGGTGCGTGCTCCTTCCTTGTCAGACGAGTGACTTGACTTGGTCTGGAGACCGTTCCTTTACACTAGTGGACAAGAGTTGGCTCCTTCTCCGTGTCAGACGAGTGACTTGACATGGTATGGAGCGGGACACGTAACACTGGTGAGCTTGTCAGCGTGCCTCCTTCTCGACTTGATTGTCTTGATGTGAGGACCGTGCGACCCACACCAGTACAGTCATACGGACTACCCATACCCTAGCGTTGAAGCTTGGCTACCTTCATCGTCAAGGGAGTGGGTTGGTCACTGGTGAAGCTTGGTGCGTGCTCCTTCCTTGTCAGACGAGTGACTTGACTTGGTCTGGAGACCGTTCCTTTACACTAGTGGACAAGAGTTGGCTCCTTCCGTGTCAGACGAGTGACTTGACCATGGTATGGAGCGGGACACGTAACACTAGTGAGCTTGTCGGCGTGCCTCCTTCTTGACTTGATTGTCTTGATGTGAGGACCGTGCGACCCACACCAGTACGTATACTGTACACTCATTATGGCTCTACCTTGTCCTGTTCATGAAGTGCTTAATGCAGCCATGGACTAGGTAATGGGTACTGGTGAAGCTTGACTTAGGCTCCTTCCTTGTCAGACGAGTGACTTGACTTGGTCTGGAGACTAAGGCTTTACATTGGTGGACATGCATCGTGCTCCTAGCTTGTCAGACGAGTGACTTGACATGCTGTGGAGAAGGTTGCTTAACACTGATGAGCTTGTCGGCGTGCCTCCTTCTTGACTTGATTGTCTCGATGTGAGGACCGTGCGGACCACACCAGTGAGTCATATAAGTACACTCGTAGTAAGCTTTTGTTCACCTTGTCTGGTCTGTGTTGTGCTCGACCGCCTTCACGGACAATGGACTTGGTGGATACTGGTGAAGCTTGGTGCAGGCTCCTTCCTTGTCAGACGAGCGACTTGACTTGGTCTGGAGACTGTTCCTTTACATTAGTGGACATGTGTCGTGCTTCTTCCTTGTCAGACGAGTGACTTGACATAGGTTGGAGATGGACGCGTAACACTAATGAGCTTGTCGGCGTTCCTCCTTCTTGACTTGATTGTCTTGATGCGAGGAACGTGCAGACCACACCAGTAAGCTTACATGCTCTCGTTACAAGTTGTATATGTTGACCCGTTTGGGCCGGTTGCCTTGCGCATGATGATGTTGACCATGTTTGGTTAACGTGTCGTGTGTCGAGGTGGTCGGTCTTGGTAGTAGGATGTCTTGTGCATGGCGTGTTGACCTCGTCGGTCGATGTGTCGTGTACGAGATGACCTACTTGCCCGTCGGTTGTCCAAGTTGTATGATGTGTTGACTTAGTCGACGTGTCATGTGCTTGGATGATTGGCGTACGGGTCATGTATGGTGTACTTCCTTCGGTTGAAGGGATGTACTAGTACATACTTGTATTAATTGTTTATTTCACGATCTGGTCTTTTGATTGGATCGTGAAAAAACGCTAAGTCCAAGAATCCTGAACTCGAGAGGAAAGCGCTGATGGCAACCTTTTTGACAGGACGTCCCTAGAAAACGGCTTTTTCCTTTTCGGCATTAAGTGGCATGTTTAACGTGGCTAGAACATCAATTATCCTGCAAATGGCACTCAAGCTTGGCAAAAGTCTCGAAACACTCCTATCTTGACGCACCTGCAACCGCAACACGATGCAAAACAAATTGCACGAGCTACTGATACTTGTACCATGCACGGTACACGGTTCCGAAAATTACGCCTGAAAGTATGCAATTTGGTGCTACCCTAGGGAACTTGTATGGGGAAGCCTACCTACGCGTGTCGCACGTTGCAAGTTGCATGGTCGTCGATCAGAGGCATGCAAAAGCACCTATCTAGGGGAATTACTCTACGTTCTAGTAGCTAGTGCGATTTTCCGGTCCAGCACGGCAGTACGCCTGCATGCATACAATCCATGTACCAACCATGTACCTAGGCGTTGGTCAGTAGCTTTTGGCGCCACATGGAGAAAGTATTCGAGTTCAGATTTCTGGGACTTAGCGTATTTTTCAAAACTATTAATGGAAATTAAACTATAAATGGGTCACAAGCTAGGCGTTGCTCAGTAGCTTTTGGCGCCACATGGAGGAAGTATTCGAGTTCAGATTTCTGGGACTTAGCGTATTTTTCAAAACTATTAATTTAAATTAAACTATAAATGGGTCTCAAGCTAGGCGTTGGTCAGTAGCTTTTGGCGCAACATGGAGGAAGTATTCGAGTTCAGATTTCTGGGACTTAGCGTATTTTTCAAAACTATTAATGGAAATTAAACTATAAATGGGTCTCAAGCTAGGCGTTGGTCAGTAGCTTTTGGCGCAACATGGAGGAAGTATTCGAGTTCAGATTTCTGGGACTCAGCGTATTTTTCAAAACTATTAATGGAAATTAAACTATAAATGGGTCACAAGCTAGGCGTTGCTCAGTAGCTTTTGGCGCCACATGGAGGAAGTATTCGAGTTCAGATTTCTGGGACTTAGCGTATTTTTCAATCATATTAAACCGAATCAAACATAAAAATGATGAAACCTACACGACGTTCCTAGGTTATGGACGAAAAGTGACGATTTAGTGCCGGTCAGGATAGCCGTGCACCAAAATTGTGTACCGATCAGGGAAAGTACAACACGGAGGGCGCAGCCCGAGCGTACGCGTTCATGGATGTCCATGTTGGTACAAGTTGCCGGTCAGGATAGCCGTGCACCAAAATTGTGTACCGATCAGGGAAAGTACAACACGGAGGGCGCAGCCCGAGCGTACGCGTTCATGGATGTCCATGTTGGTACAAGTTGCCGGTCAGGATAGCCGTGCACCAAAATTGTGTACCGATCAGGGAAAGTACAACACGGAGGGCGCAGCCCGAGCGTACGCGTTCATGGATGTCCATGTTGGTACAAGTTGCCGGTCAGGATAGCCGTGCACCAAAATTGTGTACCGATCAGGGAAAGTACAACACGGAGGGCGCAGCCCGAGCGTACGCGTTCATGGATGTCCATGTTGGTACAAGTTGCCGGTCAGGATAGCCGTGCACCAAAATTGTGTACCGATCAGGGAAAGTACAACACGGAGGGCGCAGCCCGAGCGTACGCGTTCATGGATGTCCATGTTGGTACAAGTTGCCGGTCAGGATAGCCGTGCACCAAAATTGTGTACCGATCAGGGAAAGTACAACACGGAGGGCGCAGCCCGAGCGTACGCGTTCATGGATGTCCATGTTGGTACAAGTTGCCGGTCAGGATAGCCGTGCACCAAATTGTGTACCGATCAGGGAAAGTACAACACGGAGGGCGCAGCCCGAGCGTACGCGTTCATGGATGTCCATGTTGGTACAAGTTGCCGGTCAGGATAGCCGTGCACCAAAATTGTGTACCGATCAGGGAAAGTACACTACGTTCCTATGACTTGGGTGAAAAGTGTTGATAAAGTGCCGGATAGGATAGACGGGCTTATCGTACACATCACAAACAAAACCCCTTAGTGAGCAGTAGCAAGTGTCGATGGAACAAAGCGAAGGCAATACAAACTGATCAAGTACAATAAAGAACGCTACGTACTAGGACTTCTGTCCAAGAATGGTGTCCGCGACGGGAGGGCAATGGTCGAGCAAGCAGGTTTCCCTAGTAAACCTTGTATGGTAAACATACCCAAGCGTGTCCGTATGCACGCAACGATAGTCACGAACGGGCACATACCTAGGGAAAGTACTCTACGTACTAGGACTTCTGTCCAAGAATGGTGTCCGCGACGGGAGGGCAATGGTCGAGCAAGCAGGTTTCCCTAGTAAACCTTGTATGGTAAACATACCCAAGCGTGTCCGTATGCACGCAACGATAGTCACGAACGGGCACATACCTAGGGAAAGTACTCTACGTACTAGGACTTCTGTCCAAGAATGGTGTCCGCGACGGGAGGGCAATGGTCGAGCAAGCAGGTTTCCCTAGTAAACCTTGTATGGTAAACATACCCAAGCGTGTCCGTATGCACGCAACGATAGTCACGAACGGGCACATACCTAGGGAAAGTACTCTACGTACTAGGACTTCTGTCCAAGAATGGTGTCCGCGACGGGAGGGCAATGGTCGAGCAAGCAGGTTTCCCTAGTAAACCTTGTATGGTAAACATACCCAAGCGTGTCCGTATGCACGCAACGATAGTCACGAACGGGCACATACCTAGGGAAAGTACTCTACGTACTAGGACTTCTGTCCAAGAATGGTGTCCGCGACGGGAGGGCAATGGTCGAGCAAGCAGGTTTCCCTAGTAAACCTTGTATGGTAAACATACCCAAGCGTGTCCGTATGCACGCAACGATAGTCACGAACGGGCACATACCTAGGGAAAGTACTCTACGTACTAGGACTTCTGTCCAAGAATGGTGTCCGCGACGGGAGGGCAATGGTCGAGCAAGCAGGTTTCCCTAGTAAACCTTGTATGGTAAACATACCCAAGCGTGTCCGTATGCACGCAACGATAGTCACGAACGGGCACATACCTAGGGAAAGTACTCTACGTACTAGGACTTCTGTCCAAGAATGGTGTCCGCGACGGGAGGGCAATGGTCGAGCAAGCAGGTTTCCCTAGTAAACCTTGTATGGTAAACATACCCAAGCGTGTCCGTATGCACGCAACGATAGTCACGAACGGGCACATACCTAGGGAAAGTACTCTACGTACTAGGACTTCTGTCCAAGAATGGTGTCCGCGACGGGAGGGCAATGGTCGAGCAAGCAGGTTTCCCTAGTAAACCTTGTATGGTAAACATACCCAAGCGTGTCCGTATGCACGCAACGATAGTCACGAACGGGCACATACCTAGGGAAAGTACTCTACGTACTAGGACTTCTGTCCAAGAATGGTGTCCGCGACGGGAGGGCAATGTCGAGCAAGCAGGTTTCCCTAGTAAACCTTGTATGGTAAACATACCCAAGCGTGTCCGTATGCACGCAACGATAGTCACGAACGGGCACATACCTAGGGAAAGTACTCTACGTACTAGGACTTCTGTCCAAGAATGGTGTCCGCGACGGGAGGGCAATGGTCGAGCAAGCAGGTTTCCCTAGTAAACCTTGTATGGTAAACATACCCAAGCGTGTCCGTATGCACGCAACGATAGTCACGAACGGGCACATACCTAGGGAAAGTACTCTACGTACTAGGACTTCTGTCCAAGAATGGTGTCCGCGACGGGAGGGCAATGGTCGAGCAAGCAGGTTTCCCTAGTAAACCTTGTATGGTAAACATACCCAAGCGTGTCCGTATGCACGCAACGATAGTCACGAACGGGCACATACCTAGGGAAAGTACTCTACGTACTAGGACTTCTGTCCAAGAATGGTGTCCGCGACGGGAGGGCAATGGTCGAGCAAGCAGGTTTCCCTAGTAAACCTTGTATGGTAAACATACCCAAGCGTGTCCGTATGCACGCAACGATAGTCACGAACGGGCACATACCTAGGGAAAGTACTCTACGTACTAGGACTTCTGTCCAAGAATGGTGTCCGCGACGGGAGGGCAATGGTCGAGCAAGCAGGTTTCCCTAGTAAACCTTGTATGGTAAACATACCCAAGCGTGTCCGTATGCACGCAACGATAGTCACGAACGGGCACATACCTAGGGAAAGTACTCTACGTACTAGGACTTCTGTCCAAGAATGGTGTCCGCGACGGGAGGGCAATGGTCGAGCAAGCAGGTTTCCCTAGTAAACCTTGTATGGTAAACATACCCAAGCGTGTCCGTATGCACGCAACGATAGTCACGAACGGGCACATACCTAGGGAAAGTACTCTACGTACTAGGACTTCTGTCCAAGAATGGTGTCCGCGACGGTCGGGGAAGCAGGTTACTTATCATGGCAAACAAGTTAAATAGCTACCTTAAGAGAACGAAAGTTACTGTGGATGGAACAAAACGTGTGCCTAGAATTCCTTCCTGGTTTCCCTAGTAAACCTTGTATGGTAAACATACCCAAGCGTGTCCGTATGCACGCAACGATAGTCACGAACGGGCACATACCTAGGGAAAGTACTCTACGTACTAGGACTTCTGTCCAAGAATGGTGTCCGCGACGGGAGGGCAATGGTCGAGCAAGCAGGTTTCCCTAGTAAACCTTGTATGGTAAACATACCCAAGCGTGTCCGTATGCACGCAACGATAGTCACGAACGGGCACATACCTAGGGAAAGTACTCTACGTACTAGGACTTCTGTCCAAGAATGGTGTCCGCGACGGGAGGGCAATGGTCGAGCAAGCAGGTTTCCCTAGTAAACCTTGTATGGTAAACATACCCAAGCGTGTCCGTATGCACGCAACGATAGTCACGAACGGGCACATACCTAGGGAAAGTACTCTACGTACTAGGACTTCTGTCCAAGAATGGTGTCCGCGACGGGAGGGCAATGGTCGAGCAAGCAGGTTTCCCTAGTAAACCTTGTATGGTAAACATACCCAAGCGTGTCCGTATGCACGCAACGATAGTCACGAACGGGCACATACCTAGGGAAAGTACTCTACGTACTAGGACTTCTGTCCAAGAATGGTGTCCGCGACGGGAGGGCAATGGTCGAGCAAGCAGGTTTCCCTAGTAAACCTTGTATGGTAAACATACCCAAGCGTGTCCGTATGCACGCAACGATAGTCACGAACGGGCACATACCTAGGGAAAGTACTCTACGTACTAGGACTTCTGTCCAAGAATGGTGTCCGCGACGGTCGGGAAGCAGGTTACTTATCATGGCAAACAAGTTAAATAGCTACCTTAAGAGAACGAAAGTTACTGTGGATGGAACAAAACGTGTGCCTAGAATTCCTTCCTGGTTTCCCTAGTAAACCTTGTATGGTAAACATACCCAAGCGTGTCCGTATGCACGCAACGATAGTCACGAACGGGCACATACCTAGGGAAAGTACTCTACGTACTAGGACTTCTGTCCAAGAATGGTGTCCGCGACGGTCGGGGAATGTGTGTTTGACTCAATTACCAAATCCTAGGAACATACATGTAGTGTATACAAACATTAACATTAACGCGTACGTTTGGGCTGCGCACTCCAAATGGTACACAAATAAGGGTGATTTTATGATCAGACGGACAAAAACAAAGGTGGAGAAGACAGTTTTCGGCACGATGTGCACAGAGCTCATTTCGTCGTCCCGGGCGAATGGAAAAACACAAAAATCGCGAGTATCTTTCTAGGTTTCTGTCTATAAAAGGGCAGGCCAAAAGGTGACCGGTTGAGATAAGCATTTTAAGCATACAAGCACTTTATTGCAACTTTTGACACAAAAACTAGGTACGTACATGTAGATTGTACCAACATGGACATCCATGAACGCGTACGCTCGGGCTGCGCCCTCCGTGTTGTACTTTCCCTGATCGGTACACAATTTTGGTGCACGGCTATCCTGACCGGCAACTTGTACCAACATGGACATCCATGAACGCGTACGTAGTGTACTTTCCCTGATCGGTAACAATTTTGGTGCATGTGTACCAACATGGACATCCATGAACGCGTACGCTCGGGCTGCGCCCTCCGTGTTGTACTTTCCCTGATCGGTACACAATTTTGGTGCACGGCTATCCTGACCGGCAACTTGTACCAACATGGACATCCATGAACGCGTACGTAGTGTACTTTCCCTGATCGGTACACAATTTTGGTGCATGTGTACCAACATGGACATCCATGAACGCGTACGCTCGGGCTGCGCCCTCCGTGTTGTACTTTCCCTGATCGGTACACAATTTTGGTGCACGGCTATCCTGACCGGCAACTTGTACCAACATGGACATCCATGAACGCGTACGTAGTGTACTTTCCCTGATCGGTACACAATTTTGGTGCATGTGTACCAACATGGACATCCATGAACGCGTACGCTCGGGCTGCGCCCTCCGTGTTGTACTTTCCCTGATCGGTACACAATTTTGGTGCACGGCTATCCTGACCGGCAACTTGTACCAACATGGACATCCATGAACGCGTACGTAGTGTACTTTCCCTGATCGGTACACATTTTGGTGCATGTGTACCAACATGGACATCCATGAACGCGTACGCTCGGGCTGCGCCCTCCGTGTTGTACTTTCCCTGATCGGTACACAATTTTGGTGCACGGCTATCCTGACCGGCAACTTGTACCAACATGGACATCCATGAACGCGTACGTAGTGTACTTTCCCTGATCGGTACACAATTTTGGTGCATGTGTACCAACATGGACATCCATGAACGCGTACGCTCGGGCTGCGCCCTCCGTGTTGTACTTTCCCTGATCGGTACACAATTTTGGTGCACGGCTATCCTGACCGGCAACTTGTACCAACATGGACATCCATGAACGCGTACGTAGTGTACTTTCCCTGATCGGTACACAATTTTGGTGCATGTGTACCAACATGGACATCCATGAACGCGTACGCTCGGGCTGCGCCCTCCGTGTTGTACTTTCCCTGATCGGTACACAATTTTGGTGCACGGCTATCCTGACCGGCAACTTGTACCAACATGGACATCCATGAACGCGTACGTAGTGTACTTTCCCTGATCGGTACACAATTTTGGTGCATGTGTACCAACATGGACATCCATGAACGCGTACGCTCGGGCTGCGCCCTCCGTGTTGTACTTTCCCTGATCGGTACACAATTTTGGTGCACGGCTATCCTGACCGGCAACTTGTACCAACATGGACATCCATGAACGCGTACGTAGTGTACTTTCCCTGATCGGTACACAATTTTGGTGCATGTGTACCAACATGGACATCCATGAACGCGTACGCTCGGGCTGCGCCCTCCGTGTTGTACTTTCCCTGATCGGTACACAATTTTGGTGCACGGCTATCCTGACCGGCAACTTGTACCAACATGGACATCCATGAACGCGTACGTAGTGTACTTTCCCTGATCGGTACACAATTTTGGTGCATGTGTACCAACATGGACATCCATGAACGCGTACGCTCCTGCGCCCTCCGTGTTGTACTTTCCCTGATCGGTACACAATTTTGGTGCACGGCTATCCTGACCGGCAACTTGTACCAACATGGACATCCATGAACGCGTACGTAGTGTACTTTCCCTGATCGGTACACAATTTTGGTGCATGTGTACCAACATGGACATCCATGAACGCGTACGCTCGGGCTGCGCCCTCCGTGTTGTACTTTCCCTGATCGGTACACAATTTTGGTGCACGGCTATCCTGACCGGCAACTTGTACCAACATGGACATCCATGAACGCGTACGTAGTGTACTTTCCCTGATCGGTACACAATTTTGGTGCATGTGTACCAACATGGACATCCATGAACGCGTACGCTCGGGCTGCGCCCTCCGTGTTGTACTTTCCCTGATCGGTACACAATTTTGGTGCACGGCTATCCTGACCGGCAACTTGTACCAACATGGACATCCATGAACGCGTACGTAGTGTACTTTCCCTGATCGGTACACAATTTTGGTGCATGTGTACCAACATGGACATCCATGAACGCGTACGCTCGGGCTGCGCCCTCCGTGTTGTACTTTCCCTGATCGGTACACAATTTTGGTGCACGGCTATCCTGACCGGCAACTTGTACCAACATGGACATCCATGAACGCGTACGTAGTGTACTTTCCCTGATCGGTACACAATTTTGGTGCATGTGTACCAACATGGACATCCATGAACGCGTACGCTCGGGCTGCGCCCTCCGTGTTGTACTTTCCCTGATCGGTACACAATTTTGGTGCACGGCTATCCTGACCGGCAACTTGTACCAACATGGACATCCATGAACGCGTACGTAGTGTACTTTCCCTGATCGGTACACAATTTTGGTGCATGTGTACCAACATGGACATCCATGAACGCGTACGCTCGGGCTGCGCCCTCCGTGTTGTACTTTCCCTGATCGGTACACAATTTTGGTGCACGGCTATCCTGACCGGCAACTTGTACCAACATGGACATCCATGAACGCGTACGTAGTGTACTTTCCCTGATCGGTACACAATTTTGGTGCATGTGTACCAACATGGACATCCATGAACGCGTACGCTCGGGCTGCGCCCTCCGTGTTGTACTTTCCCTGATCGGTACACAATTTTGGTGCACGGCTATCCTGACCGGCAACTTGTACCAACATGGACATCCATGAACGCGTACGTAGTGTACTTTCCCTGATCGGTACACAATTTTGGTGCATGTGTACCAACATGGACATCCATGAACGCGTACGCTCGGGCTGCGCCCTCCGTGTTGTACTTTCCCTGATCGGTACACAATTTTGGTGCACGGCTATCCTGACCGGCAACTTGTACCAACATGGACATCCATGAACGCGTACGTAGTGTACTTTCCCTGATCGGTACACAATTTTGGTGCATGTGTACCAACATGGACATCCATGAACGCGTACGCTCGGGCTGCGCCCTCCGTGTTGTACTTTCCCTGATCGGTACACAATTTTGGTGCACGGCTATCCTGACCGGCAACTTGTACCAACATGGACATCCATGAACGCGTACGTAGTGTACTTTCCCTGATCGGTACACAATTTTGGTGCATGTGTACCAACATGGACATCCATGAACGCGTACGCTCGGGCTGCGCCCTCCGTGTTGTACTTTCCCTGATCGGTACACAATTTGGTGCACGGCTATCCTGACCGGCAACTTGTACCAACATGGACATCCATGAACGCGTACGTAGTGTACTTTCCCTGATCGGTACACAATTTTGGTGCATGTGTACCAACATGGACATCCATGAACGCGTACGCTCGGGCTGCGCCCTCCGTGTTGTACTTTCCCTGATCGGTACACAATTTTGGTGCACGGCTATCCTGACCGGCAACTTGTACCAACATGGACATCCATGAACGCGTACGTAGTGTACTTTCCCTGATCGGTACACAATTTTGGTGCATGTGTACCAACATGGACATCCATGAACGCGTACGCTCGGGCTGCGCCCTCCGTGTTGTACTTTCCCTGATCGGTACACAATTTTGGTGCACGGCTATCCTGACCGGCAACTTGTACCAACATGGACATCCATGAACGCGTACGTAGTGTACTTTCCCTGATCGGTACACAATTTTGGTGCATGTGTACCAACATGGACATCCATGAACGCGTACGCTCGGGCTGCGCCCTCCGTGTTGTACTTTCCCTGATCGGTACACAATTTTGGTGCACGGCTATCCTGACCGGCAACTTGTACCAACATGGACATCCATGAACGCGTACGTAGTGTACTTTCCCTGATCGGTACACAATTTTGGTGCATGTGTACCAACATGGACATCCATGAACGCGTACGCTCGGGCTGCGCCCTCCGTGTTGTACTTTCCCTGATCGGTACACAATTTTGGTGCACGGCTATCCTGACCGGCAACTTGTACCAACATGGACATCCATGAACGCGTACGTAGTGTACTTTCCCTGATCGGTACACAATTTTGGTGCATGTGTACCAACATGGACATCCATGAACGCGTACGCTCGGGCTGCGCCCTCCGTGTTGTACTTTCCCTGATCGGTACACAATTTTGGTGCACGGCTATCCTGACCGGCAACTTGTACCAACATGGACATCCATGAACGCGTACGTAGTGTACTTTCCCTGATCGGTACACAATTTTGGTGCATGTGTACCAACATGGACATCCATGAACGCGTACGCTCGGGCTGCGCCCTCCGTGTTGTACTTTCCCTGATCGGTACACAATTTTGGTGCACGGCTATCCTGACCGGCAACTTGTACCAACATGGACATCCATGAACGCGTACGTAGTGTACTTTCCCTGATCGGTACACAATTTTGGTGCATGTGTACCAACATGGACATCCATGAACGCGTACGCTCGGGCTGCGCCCTCCGTGTTGTACTTTCCCTGATCGGTACACAATTTTGGTGCACGGCTATCCTGACCGGCAACTTGTACCAACATGGACATCCATGAACGCGTACGTAGTGTACTTTCCCTGATCGGTACACAATTTTGGTGCATGTGTACCAACATGGACATCCATGAACGCGTACGCTCGGGCTGCGCCCTCCGTGTTGTACTTTCCCTGATCGGTACACAATTTTGGTGCACGGCTATCCTGACCGGCAACTTGTACCAACATGGACATCCATGAACGCGTACGTAGTGTACTTTCCCTGATCGGTACACAATTTTGGAGCACGGCTTAGGAAATGTGCTTAAAATGTTATCAATCAATCCATTTAATCTTGTTATAGTCGATACTTACCGTGCCGACCAAGTAGGACACGATACAAGGCAATGTTGTTTGAGAAATAATATGTCCGCCATACATTTCAGTACAAAATTGCTCGGTCAGACCTACGGCGGGCCATAACTCGAATACTAAACGTCGCAGACATGGGTCGTAGAACAATTTTAAGCTCGTCTAATCATTCTCTATCCGATTCTGGATAGTGGTTTTTTGACCACTTTTCATCATTTTGTGACACCCCGAACCTAGGGACAGCTCCCTAGCTTTTTGCAAAAAAGTGCACCGAACGGGCCGGAGAGCTCGAGTAGTCAAAAAAATTTTTTTCGCTAAAAACCCTCAAAACGTGTCAGAAACACACCCTAGATGATGAAAAGTGCAACCAGAAAGTCAACCGACAACATGCCCGGGGTACCAATTTGCTCTACGCGTCCCTAGGTAGGGTACTTTTTCATACAAACATCAATGTGCACGGTGCACAAAGTGCGCGGAACAAAAATTGCTCGGTCAGACCTACGGCGGGCCATAACTCGAATACTAAACGTCGCAGACATGGGTCGTAGAACAATTTTAAGCTCGTCTAATCATTCTCTATCCGATTCTGGATAGTGGTTTTTTGACCACTTTTCATCATTTTGTGACACCCCGAACCTAGGGACAGCTCCCTAGCTTTTTGCAAAAAAGTGCACCGAACGGGCCGGAGAGCTCGAGTAGTCAAAAAAATTTTTTTCGCTAAAAACCCTCAAAACGTGTCAGAAACACACCCTAGATGATGAAAAGTGCAACCAGAAAGTCAACCGACAACATGCCCGGGGGTACCAATTTGCTCTACGCGTCCCTAGGTAGGGTACTTTTTCATACAAACATCAATGTGCACGGTGCACAAAGTGCGCGGAACAAAAATTGCTCGGTCAGACCTACGGCGGGCCATAACTCGAATACTAAACGTCGCAGACATGGGTCGTAGAACAATTTTAAGCTCGTCTAATCATTCTCTATCCGATTCTGGATAGTGGTTTTTTGACCACTTTTCATCATTTTGTGACACCCCGAACCTAGGGACAGCTCCCTAGCTTTTTGCAAAAAAGTGCACCGAACGGGCCGGAGAGCTCGAGTAGTCAAAAAAATTTTTTTCGCTAAAAACCCTCAAAACGTGTCAGAAACACACCCTAGATGATGAAAAGTGCAACCAGAAAGTCAACCGACAACATGCCCGGGGGTACCAATTTGCTCTACGCGTCCCTAGGTAGGGTACTTTTTCATACAAACATCAATGTGCACGGTGCACAAAGTGCGCGGAACAAAAATTGCTCGGTCAGACCTACGGCGGGCCATAACTCGAATACTAAACGTCGCAGACATGGGTCGTAGAACAATTTTAAGCTCGTCTAATCATTCTCTATCCGATTCTGGATAGTGGTTTTTTGACCACTTTTCATCATTTTGTGACACCCCGAACCTAGGGACAGCTCCCTAGCTTTTTGCAAAAAAGTGCACCGAACGGGCCGGAGAGCTCGAGTAGTCAAAAAAATTTTTTTCGCTAAAAACCCTCAAAACGTGTCAGAAACACACCCTAGATGATGAAAAGTGCAACCAGAAAGTCAACCGACAACATGCCCGGGGGTACCAATTTGCTCTACGCGTCCCTAGGTAGGGTACTTTTTCATACAAACATCAATGTGCACGGTGCACAAAGTGCGCGGAAAAAATTGCTCGGTCAGACCTACGGCGGGCCATAACTCGAATACTAAACGTCGCAGACATGGGTCGTAGAACAATTTTAAGCTCGTCTAATCATTCTCTATCCGATTCTGGATAGTGGTTTTTTGACCACTTTTCATCATTTTGTGACACCCCGAACCTAGGGACAGCTCCCTAGCTTTTTGCAAAAAAGTGCACCGAACGGGCCGGAGAGCTCGAGTAGTCAAAAAAATTTTTTTCGCTAAAAACCCTCAAAACGTGTCAGAAACACACCCTAGATGATGAAAAGTGCAACCAGAAAGTCAACCGACAACATGCCCGGGGGTACCAATTTGCTCTACGCGTCCCTAGGTAGGGTACTTTTTCATACAAACATCAATGTGCACGGTGCACAAAGTGCGCGGAACAAAAATTGCTCGGTCAGACCTACGGCGGGCCATAACTCGAATACTAAACGTCGCAGACATGGGTCGTAGAACAATTTTAAGCTCGTCTAATCATTCTCTATCCGATTCTGGATAGTGGTTTTTTGACCACTTTTCATCATTTTGTGACACCCCGAACCTAGGGACAGCTCCCTAGCTTTTTGCAAAAAAGTGCACCGAACGGGCCGGAGAGCTCGAGTAGTCAAAAAAATTTTTTTCGCTAAAAACCCTCAAAACGTGTCAGAAACACACCCTAGATGATGAAAAGTGCAACCAGAAAGTCAACCGACAACATGCCCGGGGGTACCAATTTGCTCTACGCGTCCCTAGGTAGGGTACTTTTTCATACAAACATCAATGTGCACGGTGCACAAAGTGCGCGGAACAAAAATTGCTCGGTCAGACCTACGGCGGGCCATAACTCGAATACTAAACGTCGCAGACATGGGTCGTAGAACAATTTTAAGCTCGTCTAATCATTCTCTATCCGATTCTGGATAGTGGTTTTTTGACCACTTTTCATCATTTTGTGACACCCCGAACCTAGGGACAGCTCCCTAGCTTTTTGCAAAAAAGTGCACCGAACGGGCCGGAGAGCTCGAGTAGTCAAAAAATTTTTTTCGCTAAAAACCCTCAAAACGTGTCAGAAACACACCCTAGATGATGAAAAGTGCAACCAGAAAGTCAACCGACAACATGCCCGGGGGTACCAATTTGCTCTACGCGTCCCTAGGTAGGGTACTTTTTCATACAAACATCAATGTGCACGGTGCACAAAGTGCGCGGAACAAAAATTGCTCGGTCAGACCTACGGCGGGCCATAACTCGAATACTAAACGTCGCAGACATGGGTCGTAGAACAATTTTAAGCTCGTCTAATCATTCTCTATCCGATTCTGGATAGTGGTTTTTTGACCACTTTTCATCATTTTGTGACACCCCGAACCTAGGGACAGCTCCCTAGCTTTTTGCAAAAAAGTGCACCGAACGGGCCGGAGAGCTCGAGTAGTCAAAAAAATTTTTTTCGCTAAAAACCCTCAAAACGTGTCAGAAACACACCCTAGATGATGAAAAGTGCAACCAGAAAGTCAACCGACAACATGCCCGGGGGTACCAATTTGCTCTACGCGTCCCTAGGTAGGGTACTTTTTCATACAAACATCAATGTGCACGGTGCACAAAGTGCGCGGAACAAAAATTGCTCGGTCAGACCTACGGCGGGCCATAACTCGAATACTAAACGTCGCAGACATGGGTCGTAGAACAATTTTAAGCTCGTCTAATCATTCTCTATCCGATTCTGGATAGTGGTTTTTTGACCACTTTTCATCATTTTGTGACACCCCGAACCTAGGGACAGCTCCCTAGCTTTTTGCAAAAAAGTGCACCGAACGGGCCGGAGAGCTCGAGTAGTCAAAAAATTTTTTTCGCTAAAAACCCTCAAAACGTGTCAGAAACACACCCTAGATGATGAAAAGTGCAACCAGAAAGTCAACCGACAACATGCCCGGGGGTACCAATTTGCTCTACGCGTCCCTAGGTAGGGTACTTTTTCATACAAACATCAATGTGCACGGTGCACAAAGTGCGCGGAACAAAAATTGCTCGGTCAGACCTACGGCGGGCCATAACTCGAATACTAAACGTCGCAGACATGGGTCGTAGAACAATTTTAAGCTCGTCTAATCATTCTCTATCCGATTCTGGATAGTGGTTTTTTGACCACTTTTCATCATTTTGTGACACCCCGAACCTAGGGACAGCTCCCTAGCTTTTTGCAAAAAAGTGCACCGAACGGGCCGGAGAGCTCGAGTAGTCAAAAAAATTTTTTTCGCTAAAAACCCTCAAAACGTGTCAGAAACACACCCTAGATGATGAAAGTGCAACCAGAAAGTCAACCGACAACATGCCCGGGGGTACCAATTTGCTCTACGCGTCCCTAGGTAGGGTACTTTTTCATACAAACATCAAAGTGCGCTTAGCAAAAGTTCTCCGTCAGACCTACGGCGGGCCATAACTCGAAAACTAAACGTCGCAGACATGGGTCGTAGAACAATTTTAAGTTCGTCTAATGATTCTACATCCGATTCTGGATAGTGGTTTTTTGACCACTTTTCAAAATTTTGTGACACCCCAAACCTAGGGGCAGCTCCCTAGCTTTTGTCAAAAAATGGTCACCGAACGGGCCGGAGAGCTCGAGTAGTCAAAAAATTTTTTTTCGCCAAAATCACTGAAAACGTGTAGAAAACGCATTTTAGATGATGAAAAGTGAAACCAGAACGTCAAACAACAACTTTTTTGGGGGTACCCTTTTTACTCTACGGGCCCCTAGGTAAGGCGCGCCATTAGCGCTTTCCTCTCGAGTTCCCAACTTTTGCCCTCCTGGGAACATGATCATTTGTTCATTGCCTACTATAGGGAGGGTACCTTGCTCCGAGGTCAAAAATGAAAATTTCACCAAATCGTAGTTTTTACCTCTATTTTGTCGTAGGAGCATGGTTTGAGGTGTCGGTGGGTCATTTCGGCCCCCATTTGGGTCATACGTCCCCTCCCCGATTTAGTTCGTCGTATGACCATAGTCCGAACTTATGAAGCAAAAGTGGTGTCTGGTGGTGTCTGCCGATGATCTTAACCTATGATTTCGAGTTGATATGCGTATATTAGAGTAAAATTAGGCCTTGTAGTACACGGCTTATGCCCCGGACTAGGTGTCCCGGGGACAAAATCTCGAAAATTACAGACACCCCAGCATCGCTTAAGGTGGTCAGTAGCAAATATATTTTTGGGTCTTCGGACCCATGAAGAGACAGTAGCTGGCTAGTTTGCTGTACTCTTACGCTGAGAACTGGCAGCGTAGAGGGTCTACGGACCCTGAAAGGACCTACCCAACCTTTCAAAAAGCTCCCTGGAGCGGTACATCACGGGTCTACGGACCCTAAGACTTCGTCGTGATGGTTTCAAGCATAAAAGTCGTAACAGTTTAAGAGGTTTTCGTAAGCGTATATTAAATGCATGCTTGAAACTAAGCTTCGTTGTCTTTAAACACTGCAAGACCAATCGAACTTTTTAGGGAAACTCGAAGGATTCACGCTAAGCTCGATGAGCTATTAAGGGTAGTGGTGCATGGTTTGTCGGCGTTCCTTGGATCTAATCCATTGAACAAATGTGTCTGGGGTCATGGTGCAGGTAAAATAGCGTGATGAAACCGGGTTTCCCTTACCAAATGTGGCATAACTTTCCCTGAGAGCGAAGCTCAGACCCACGTAGGGGAGAGCAAAGTGGAACTTAAATGTTCTATGCAGCAAATGTTCGCCATGCGGATAAACAAGTTGGAATAGCTCAATGTAGTGTAATGCAAACACGAATCGCAATTAACGATAAGGGGACCCAGAAGCAATTCTGCGGAACCCTCGGGGGAGGTGTGAGTTGATATAATTAGAGGTGATAGTCCAAGTTGTTCGAGCTCCGGCTCGGCAGCCGATACGAGGTTCCTGTTGAGCTTGTACATCGCGCAGAGGCGCCGTTCGGTTCTAGCAATGATTCCCGCCACCATGTTTCATGCGTGCAGAGGTCCGTTAGAGCTCGAGCAATGTGTCCCGCCGTGATTACGAAAAAGTTTAACAGTTGACTAAGTTGGGGGTGTGTTCAAGTAATCGCGCAGAGATGCCGATCGGTTTCTAGCAATGTTTCCCGTCACAAGGTGGTATTGGCACCTGTGCAGAGTGACCGTTAGCAATGTCTCCCGTATCACGGTGGTGTTCTACCACTAGTGCAGAGTGACCGCTAGCAATGTCTCCCGTCACAAGGTGGTAGCCCAGTAGTGCAGAGAAGCCGCTAGCAAGTCTCCCGTCACAGAGTAAGCAGGTCCGCGAAGTGCAGAGTAGCCGTTAGCAATGTCTCCCGTATCACGGTGGTATCATTCCACTAGTGCAGAGTGACCGCTAGCAATGCTTCCCGACACACGGCGGTAGCTTACGCAGTGCAGAGAGACTCAGGAGCAAAGTCTTCCGACACACGGTGGTAACTCGACGAGGTGCAGAGTAACCGTTAGCAATGTCTCCCGTATCACGGTGGAGTTCTTCCACTAGTGCAGAGTGACCGCTAGCAATGTTTCCCGACACATCGAAGGAGTAGATCCACGAAGTGCAGAAAGATCGCTGAACCAATCAATGCATCCCGTCGTGGAGAGCTTACACGCCCGTAGGACAAAACAGTGGGGTGTATCCAAGTGAAACATTAGTATACATGAGAGTGCAGAGTA
Source organism: Anopheles merus (assembly GCF_017562075.2). Classification (NCBI taxonomy): domain Eukaryota; kingdom Metazoa; phylum Arthropoda; class Insecta; order Diptera; family Culicidae; genus Anopheles; species Anopheles merus. Next base: position 36,484 of record NW_024427673.1, on the reverse strand, counting down.
CCGATTGGACTATAGTGGTCAAAACGCAGCCGGGTAATTCAACTCTGTAGCCGTACAAAGGTATCCGCCTGTTAGAAGGACACCGTACGGTTTACAGTTTTAACAAAAATGCAGCCGCGGTAATTTCAACCCAACCCACTATAGCCATTCAATGTATCCGTCATAATCATGTATACCGATCGGAGTAGCCAAAGACAATGTTCGTCTAGTGTTGTTGGGGTGTATGCGCGCAGAGATGCCGTTCGGTTTAAAGCAATGTTTCCCGTCACGAGGTGGTATTGGCACCTGTGCAGAGTGACCGTTAGCAATGTCTCCCGTATCACGGTGGAGTTCTTCCACTAGTGCAGAGTGACCGCTAGCAATGTCTCCCGTCACAAGGTGGTAGCCCAGCAGTGCAGAGAAGCCGCTGTAGCAAAGTCTCCCGTATCACGGTGGAGTTCTTCCACTAGTGCAGAGAGATCGCTGAACCGTGCAATGTGTCCCGTCGTGCGCACCCGTTCGACCAGATGTAACAAGTTGGGGTGCAAGTTGCAAGTTCACGCGCAGAGATGCCGTTCGGTTTAAAGCAATGTTTCCCGTCACGAGGTGGTATTGGCACCTGTGCAGAGTGACCGTTAGCAATGTCTCCCGTATCACGGTGGAGTTCTTCCACTAGTGCAGAGTGACCGCTAGCAATGTCTCCCGTCACATTGGTGGTAGCCCAGCAGTGCAGAGAAGCCGCTTTCAGCAATGTTTCCCGTCACGAGGTGGTATTGGCACCTGTGCAGAGTGACCGTTAGCAATGTCTCCCGTATCACGGTGGAGTTCTTCCACTAGTGCAGAGTGACCGCTAGCAATGTCTCCCGTCACATTGGTGGTAGCCCAGCAGTGCAGAGAAGCCGCTGTAGCAAAGTCTCCCGTATCACGGTGGTATCATTCCACTAGTGCAGAGAGATCGCTGAACCGTTCAATGTGTCCCGTCGTGGTGTGCTTGTAGCGAGCACGTAGGATACACCTTGCTTTGTTGGTTTGGGATAGGAGTGGTCGCGCAACTGCCTCCACGCCGCAGAGTGCCAGTTCGGATTGAAGGTCAACTTTAGCCGTTCAATGCATCAGTCGGTGGGTGTTCAGATGGCATCACAACTTCCCCTAGGTGCTCAAGTTGGTTGGGTTGCTAAACATATACACATGCGCAGAGTATCGTACGAACTAGCAAAGTCTCCCGTCACGGTGGTAAAGTAATGAGTACCATGCAGTGCAGAGAGATCGTTAGTGCGTGCAATGTACCAGTCGAAGTGTTGTGTTCGCGCATGCGCAGAGTATCGTACGAACTAGCAAAGTCTCCCGTCACGGTGGTTGAGAGTCCCATGCAGTGCAGAGAGATCGTTAGTGCGTGCAATGTACCAGTCGATGTGCAACGTACGGGCATGCGCAGAGTATCGTACAAGCTAGCAAAGTCTCCCGTCACGGTGGTTGTGAGTGACATGCAGTGCAGAGAGATCGTT